>NW_025064933.1:29474-248122 GCF_019112545.1 Guyanagaster necrorhizus
TACTGGCTAATGATTCTCAGTTACTAGCATATTCTAGTGTGTTATGCAGAATTTGCAAATTATAGGGCTGGACATGTAACCTGCATATCAACATGAACAGTAATAGCATGCTTACAACAGTCTGAGGTCTCTCTAAGTCTCAAGGCTTTTTGTTTTATCAGAACAAGAGATGACAACAGGTGTTGCTGGATCTCAAAGCAAAGGGTACTGCAGCTTAATACAATATGTCGAAACACTCTCACAAAACTCTCCAAATCATCCTAAGCACAGCTCAAATCACCTCAAAATCTCTAACACACACAATACACGACTCAAAGCTTCATACTCTAAGCAAAAACCAATCACAAGCATGTCCACAAGTGCCAAAGAGCACAGATCTCTGTCCACAAGTTTCCAAACTGATCATAGACCCACAGGATTCAAACCTATGTGATCCAGAGACACAAAACACAATAAAACACTGTCTGACAGACCAAAGAGTTTGAACCTCTGCCAATCTGTGGAAATAATACAAAAGCACTGACACACCCTCTCCATGTTCAGGCATGTAAAATTATGAAAATTGTGAATACATGGACTACATTCCAGTTCAGTAAGCATGTAACAGAAAATAGAACTAGAGTGCACAGAAACCTAGCTATTATAATGCTAAAACTAAAGTAACAATAAGCAGAATGCATAGTCTAGTAACAGACTAATACTAGAGGGGTTAGGTTGCATGTGAGATCCCAGCACTTGACCCTAAATGTGCTAATACTATTATGAGAGGACATGCTAAAAATAAAAAGACTATGATTGAAATATGATCAGCAATTCTGATCACATTGATTAAAGATGCACAGCCATTGATGTACTGATGGGACATGCTTTAGAACAGAGAACTGAGACCCAAAGAAAGATATCTGAGTAAATGAGTATTGAATGGAGAAGTAGAATGATGACAACCAAGTAATAGGTAGAGGAATATTACCCCAGGAATGAATAGCATGCATACTTACAGTGCCTTAGCATGCATAACACAGCAAGAGACTCTGCATCATACTGAGAAATGGCACCTTTGGTGAGTCAGATGGAATGACTGGCTGAACACAGAAAAGCAGAACATAGCTAGTGTGGCTGACTCCTGGCATGAGAGATAACCCCAAGGGTCTGAAACAGTTTACTGCTGTCAGAGATGTCACAAGAGAAATAAGAAAGTGAGCAGACCTGCGAGGCCAGCTGGCCAATATCAGCTAGCAAAGAAACAGTGAGCATAGTCCTCATCCAGAAGAGAATAAGCATGGTGACTGCAATATGCATGTGAATAATACCTGCAGAATTCGGCATGGAGTCTCATGCTTTGAAGATACCATAGTAGGATTGTATTAATAAGTATCATAGTAGAGTATTTAAATATAGTATTGTATGAGTAGAGGACAGAGTTTCTGACCCTCACAGTTGCAGTATATTGGACACAGAAAGCCTTGCACTCTAGCTCTAGGTTTGTGTTAGTAACTTCAGGCAAGAGAATAAACTGAATATTGAACATTCTTGAGAGAGCTGTGAGAACTAAGTGAGGCATTGAAGCTTGCAAAGGACTTAAGCCCAGTTTGATAAGAGATTTTAAATTGCACTCTAACCTGAGAATAAGAGAGCAGTGTCTGAAGGGTATCATCTTGAGTTTTTGAGGTATTTGTGACATGTGGTACTACAGGTGGCAGAGGTTCAAACCCTTTGGCTTGATTAGTGTGCACTTTTGTGTTCTTTCCACAGATTGGCAGAGGTTCAAACCCTTTAGTCTGTTAGACAGTGTTTTATTGTGTTTTGTGTCTCTGGATCACATAGGTTTGAATCCTGTGGGTCTATGATCAGTTTAGCAACTTGTGGACAGAGATCTGTGCTCTTTGGCACTTGTGGACATGTTTGTGATTAGTTTTTGCTTAGAGTATGAAGCTTTGAGTCATGTATTGTGTGTGTTAAGAGTTTTGAGTTGATCTGAGCTGTGCTTAGGACTTTTTGGAGAGTTTTGTGAGAGTGTTTCAATGTATTGTATTAAGCTGCAGTACCCTTTGCCTTGAGGCCTGGCAACACCAGTTGCCACCTCTTGTTCTGATAAAATGAAAAGCTTTGAGACTTAGAGAGACCTCAGACTGTGGTAAGTGCACTATTACCATTTGCATGCTGTGATCTCATTGAAGAGGACAATTATATTTGTTGATTGCTACTTTTATCACATTATAATCCCCCCACAAACTAAGAGTTTTGTATGTGTGTTGGTGTGAGTGTAGTCAGTGGATAATGCTCTGCTGTATCTGTTTTCACCTTGCATGCACTCAGACCCTCTTCAGCACACACTAATCAAGCCAAAGGGTTTGAACCTCTGCTATCTGTAGTACTGCACATCACAAATACCTCAAAAACTCAAGATGATGCCCTTCAAACACTGCTCTCTTATTCTCAGGTTAGAGCACAATCTAAAACCTCTTATCAAACTGAGCTCAAGTCCTTTATGAGCTTCAATATCTTGCTTAGTTCTCACAGTGCTCTTAATGATACCTAATAATCAGTTTATTCTCTTGCCTGAAGTTACTAACACAAACTCAGAGCTAGAGTGCAAGACTTTCTGTGTCCAATACACCATAACTGTAGAGGTCAGAAACTTGATCTCTACTCATATAATACCATATTTAAATACTCTACTATATTACTTATTAATACAATCCTACTATGGTATCTTCAAAGCATGAGACTCCATGCCAGATCCCATAGGTATTATTCATGCACATATCACAGTTACCATGCTTATTCTCTTTCAGGCTAGGACTGTGCAATGTTTCTTCACTAGCTGATCTTGGCTAGCTGGCCTAGCCCAGTCTGCTCACTTTCTTCTTGCCTCAGTGATACATCTCTGATAGCAGTAAACTGTTTTGGATCTCCAGAGTTATCTCTCATGTCTGGAGTCAGCCACAATAGTTATGTTCTCTTCTCCAGTATCTCAACATTCTCTCTGGCTCATAAATTGCACTACTTCTGGCCTGATATGTATTAATTAACTTACCCAATATAATATGTGTCATACTGCAATACAATGTGGAGTCTCTTGCTGTATTAAGCATGCTAAAGCACAGTAAGTATGCATGCAAGTCTCTGAGCAGTACACATGCTATTCATCTCTGAGGGTAGTATTCCTCTATCTATTCCTTTGTTGCCATCATGTTATTTCTCTGTTCAGCACCCAGTTATTCAGATACCTTTCTTTGGGTCTCAGTTTCCTGTTCTAAAGCATGTTCCATCTATGCATCATTGATCAATGTGATCAGGATTGCTGATCATATTTTGATCATATTCTTTTTATTTTTAGCATGCCTTCTTGTAATAGTATTGGTGCATTTAGAGCCAAGTGCTGGGACCTCACATGCAGTTTAACCCCTCTGGTATTAGTCTGCTACTAAATCATGCACTCTACTCCTTGTTACTTCAGTTTAGCCTTATAATGGCTAGGTTTCTGTGTGCTCTTACTCTATTTTCAGTTACATGCTTACTGGACTGAAATGCAGTCCATGTATTCTCAATTTTTGCAATTTTACATGCCTGAATATGAAGAGGGCATGTCAGTGGGCTGTAAGAACTCTCCTCATCCTCTAGTGGTCATACTATCTTCATTGATCTGCTGCTCTAGCTGGGTACTGGGCCCAGTGGCAGAGCCTGAAAAGTCTGAGGTATTAAGGTAGGTGGAAGCAGATTGACTTCTGATGTCAGAGTTATATCAGTTTCCTTCTGCTGCTTGTGCTGCTACTATTTTCTCACAATAGAGGCAGATATTTCAGTGGTATCTGTTGTTGAGGAGTTGCCTAACCACTTGACTCCTGAGAAACTCTCAGAGAGTGTGGGCAGGAATGTGGGCATTGCTAGATACTCATAGTCTGTAATGCCTGTGGATGGACTTGTCATCCTCAAATGTAGTGTCAGCACTAGGGGTTCTTCAGAAAGGGAGATATTAGAGAGTTGGAGGGCATAGAGGGGCTCTTGGGACATTGTCTCAAGCTGGAGGAGGGATTCCATTATTCCTAGTTCAGACTTCATCAGCTGTGAGGGTGTCTGTGTTATCTCAATGCTCTGAGGCTCAGGGATCAGAGTCAGTAATACTAGATTCTCTGAATACTGGGATTGAGAGAGATTTGTCAGCTCCTACTGAGGCAAGTACAGATGTGACCTCAGGTCAGAGCCCATACTAGTTGGAGACATCAGTCCTTTCTATTTGAACCCTCTCAATGCTTTGCTATCTCTCCCAATGCTGCTGATCATACTTGACAGCCTCATTTATCTCTCTCCTTCTATTGATAATATGCTCTTTGAGCTTGCTGTGAGGCAGCTGGAGGAGGTTTTACTGTCTCTGCTCCTCCTGTCAGAGGGCTTCTTTATAGTTGAATAGAACATTGAGATCTCAAGCAGGGAATAAGTGATGAATGATTTCATTTCTGTTTTTCTAGAATTGTTGCTCATTGTTGAGCTGGTCTGAGGGTGCCTGCCCCATTCCATCACTAGTCCTGACAGAGTGGTGGGCCAAGGCAGGGGAGCTGTGAGGCTGGCCTTCAGGTGTCATGCTGTGGGATCCTAGAGCCATCCAAGTGGCATCAAGAGAATCTCTGGTATGGTCAGCAACCCTATGGATTAGAGAGGCACTGAAAGAGTCAGAGGAAGATCACTGGGGAGCACCCTCCTGGATGTCCTTGTCATGGTCAAGGACAGAGGGTGAGACCTATGGGTTTCTAAATCCTGCAATGCAAGGGTCATGATCTCTACTAGTTTATCAGGAAGGGTATTGGTGTCTTTCTTTTTTCTGAATATCCTCTTGATGCAGGCAGCTAGGCCCAGCTTCAGATAAAGGGCTTGTTGTAGGCTGGTGGAACATTTATCAGAATTTAAGGATGTCATGTAGGGGAAGATCCAAGGTTATATTGCATAGTATGTGTCAAATATGCTGAAACTCATTATAGTATCTGATAGTCCAAGCAGTAATTAAACAGTGTCTCTGGCACAGCTGGATGATCACTAATAATCTCAATAATATTCTGATGATTGATGTGAGGAGTTCAAAGAACTTTCAGTCAAAGTTCAGGTCTGATGTGTTGATAGAGGGCATTTGGTTTCCTCTACACTATAGTGCATAAGGAAAGAGAAAAAGAAGCTTCAAGCTAATTATTAGATCCAAGCATTATGTGAGCAGAAACATGTGATAAACAGAAGTCACCTTACACTTCAGATGATTGACTGAGTTCACTGATGTGTATTCTGATCAGTGTGTCACAAGGCCTTTGGATTGGCTTGAGTATAGAATGGTATAAAAATAAACTTTAGCTTGAAGCTGGAGTTTTCAGCAAGAGTGAGCCTCTTTAAATACTGTATATGTCTATGCTAATTATACTGCTACCTATTATGTGTTGTCATATCTGTTGTGCTCATTGTCCTTGAGTATTGCTACTATACATAAAAGACTAATTGTGTGCATTGTCAGATTCACTGTTACATTGAGAGACAATGATCAGTTTGGCCTAGTTGTGATGACTAAGCCTTGTCTCATGGTCTCAAGCACTCATTTGGCACTCTGACTAAGTATAAATAGGGGTTAATCATGAAAGAATAAAGTTAAAATAGAAAAAATCATAACACTCTGCTACATCTTCTATCATAGCCTCTGTATTTGCATCAAGGATGATATGGCTCACTATGGGAAGCCCAGCAACCTCTGTGATATGTGTCTCCTCACCTAAAAACTCAATGCTTATTACTGAATCTGAAAGACTGAAATTTCTCATGAAAACTGAGACAATAAGGCCTCTAACCAATTCTCCAATCTCAAATCCAAGGGATTCAATTCCTTAGACTCTAGCTCTACACTGAAATCTGCCACTGCTAAGCCTTATACTGATAAGCTAGATAAAGATGGCTATCTGATCTAAAAAGAAAAAGATCACTGACACCAAAACAATCTCTGCATATTCTGTGAAGCCAAACACAAGACTGAGGATTGCAACAAATGAAAGACTGTAATGACCACTAAGAGTCATGCAGCTGAAGTAGACACTACTTTCATAGAGCCAGCTCCAACAGAGTTGGAAAACTAGAAAGCAATCCTGTTCTCTCTATGTGAGTTTAGGGTTGCATTGAATCTATTCACATACCAGAGGTCATCACTCTCAACACAACATCCCTTTTCAATCACTCCTTCTATATCCTCCTTTCAGCAGAATTACAACTACTACAGAACCCAATAGTTTTTCAACTTGTATCATTTTGCATTTTCTTGTCTTTATTGATTCTGGTTCTAGCCACTGCTTTGTTGACACTAAGTATGTAGCTGCCAATGAAATCTCCATTAAAACCATCTCTAGTATGCAACTTCAATTATTTGATGGCTCTATTGGAAGCCATATATCTCAAATTACAATTATCTCCATCTATTTCCCATCTGGAGACACCTTCCCCATTGACCTCTATGTTACTCCTCTAGATTCATCTTGCAATCTTGTTCTAGGATACAACTGGCTCTCCTGCTACAATCCACTGATTGACTGGGCTGAGAACAGTATCACTTTCCACTCAAACTATCAGAATCTCACTCTAACTAATTCCATGGCCTCCACTGTATCTCAGAGACTTCTATGCCCACAGGACAATAGTTCATCCCTCTCAGAGCTTTTCAGCTCAATCTCAGGACTTTCATGCCCATCAGACTCTATCAGTCCAACCTCTGAGGCTTCACCTCATTCCACATCTCTTTTAGATAGCAGGCAGACTCTGTTCTTATACAAACTCATCTATTCTTATCCTCTCTCAGGGTCTTTTACTATGAAAGCACACCTAAAGATCTCCATCATATCTGCTGCTACATTTGTCTGAGCCAGTGCAGAAGAAGGCACTCAATAGTTCATACTGCAGCATTCCTTGCCTAAAATTGAAGCCAAAGCTGCATCCACAGAACTGGCAGACCTTTTATCAGTGCCAGTAGAGTACCATGATTTTGCAGATGTCTTCAGTGATACTCTCTCCAAAAAGCTACCTGAACACAGGCCATATAACCTCAAAATCAACCTTGAGAAAGGAACATCTCCACTACTTGGACTCATTTATTCCCTTTCAGAATTTGAACTCAAGACCCTATAAGAGTTTATTGATGATAACCTATGCAATGGGTTCATTACTCTGTCCCACTCTCCACACAGAGCTTTGGTTCTATTTGTCAAGAAGAAGACTGGTGAACTCTGACTTTGTGTTGACTACCATGGCCTAAACAAAATCTCCAAGAAGGATCACTATCCTCTTTCCCTCATTTTCAATCTCCTCAACTCCACCCACTCTATATACATCTACACTAAGCTCAACCTGTAATATATCTATCATCTTGTTTGCATAGCCAAAGGAGATAAATGGAAAACAGCCTTTTGAACCCATTATGGTTCCTTTGAATAGCACATCATGCCTTTTGGCTTCACAAATGCTCTGGTGGCATTCTAATGATTTGTGAATGATATATTCTCTGACATGCTTGACATATCAGTAGTAGTCTATTTTGACAGCATCCTCATATATTCTGACAATCTGAAAGATCACCAGAAACATGTTTGTGAGGTTCTATATAGGCTTAGAGCTAATAGACTCTACTGCAAAGATTTCAAATGCAAATTCAACCAGAATTCCATGGAATACCTAGACTACATCCTGTCATCTGAAGGACTTCATATGTCTGAAGAAAAAGTCAAAGCTATTGTTAACTGGCTGGTGCCATGAAAGATCAAAGACATCCAATCTTTTCTTAGCTTCACCAACTTCTACTGTCACTTTATACATGAATATAGCAATATCATTCTTCTCTTTATATAACTCATCTGCAAGAGAATTCCATGGAAATTTGATAACAAATACTTGGCTATCTTCAATGAGTTGAAACAGGCCTTTACACATGCTCTCATCCTTACCCACTGAGTCTCTGATTGAAAGATAGTGGTGAAAACTAATGCCTCCAATTATACAATTGCAGCTATCCTCTCCATCTATCTTGAAGATGGCAAAATTCACCCTATCACCTTCCACTCCTAGAGTCTCCATAATGCTGAACTCAACTATGACACCCATGACAAAGAGCTTCTAGCTATTTTTGAAGCCTTTAAACATTAGTGGCACTACCTTGAAGGCTCTATGGATTCCATCAATATTATAACAGACCACAAGAATCTTGAATACTTTGCCACTATCAAGATTCTAACTCACTGACAGATCTGCTAGTCCAAATATCTATCCCAGTTCAACCTAGTAATTGAGTTCCACTCTGGAAAACTTAGAGGGAAACTGGATACACTCACTAGACAATAGAATATCTATCCTAAAGAGAGGGATAACCAATATGTCTAAGCCAACTCCCACAATTTCTGACCTATGTTCACCTAAAAACAACTCTCTGTATCACTCTATACAACCTATCTTGAGGGCCTTATCCTATAGGCTAGTGCTATCATGGACATCAATGAACTTTACACTGATATCAAACAAGCACAATTCTCTGACCCTACATCCTCCAATAGCCTCTGCCAGACCAAGGCCACTTCTGAATCCTCTCCCTCTCAGTAGTCTATTGATGAATCCAACATTCTTCACTTTGAAGGCTGCATCTATATCCTAGACTCTAATGATCTCTGTCTCTATATACTTCAGAACAATCATGACCACATCTTGGCAGGCCACTTTAGTCAAAACCAGACATTAAAGCTAGTCTGACAGAACTACACCTGACCAAAGAGATGTGAATATATTCAACACTATATTAAGTTCTGCACAGTTTGTGGGCACAATAAGACACCTAGACACTACCTCTATAGGCTACTCAAACCTCTACCAGTTTCTGAACAGCCATAGGATTCCATTTTCATGGATTTCATTGAACAACTACCACACTCTAATAGATTTACTACTATTCTAGTAGTTGTTGACTAGGCTAGCAAGCAAGCCATCTTTATCCCCACTCATAACACCATTAACTCTACAGAGCTCATCCAACTTTTCCTTATTCATGTCTTCTCCAAATATGAGGTATCTAGTCACATCATATCTGATCATGGCTCCAAATTCATCTCCCAGTTTATTCATGCTCCAGCCACTGCCCTTAACATGAAACTCCATCTTACTTCAGGTTATCATCTGAAGGCTGATGGACAAACCAAATGGGCAAATCAAACTCTGAAACAGTACATCTGCATCTACTGCTTCTACTAGCAGAATAACTGGGACACCCTCTTACCTATTGTTGAGTTTGCTTACAACAACATCTTTAACATATTCATTGGGATTTTTCTATTCTTCACCAACAAGAGTTACCACCCTAACATCACTATTCATTCTGAAAGAGACATTGTCTCTGCTCAGGTCTGAGACTTTACAGTTGACCTTAATGAACTCTATCAAATATTAAAAGATGAAATCTCCAAGGCTCAGGCTCACTATAAGATCCAAGTGAACAAGCATTGGATTCTAGTGCCCCTGTTCACAGTGGGTGACAAGGTTTACCTCAGTTCCAAACACATCAAAACTATCTGCCCAACCAGAAAATCCTCAGAGAAATACCTTGGTTCTTTCAAAATCATAGTCCAACCTGGTTTCCACTCCTTCATGCTGAGGCTTCTATCAGATCTTTGGTCTATTCACCCAGTCTTCCATGTGTCACAATTGGAACTCATAGAAGAAAACACCATTCTTAATCAAATTCAACCACTACTGCCTCCAGTCAAAGTTGATGGAGAAGAACATTTTGAAATAGCCCAAATCCTCAACTCTAAGTTAGACTGCTAGTTCCACTGCTCACTGCTGTATAAGATCCAGTGGCTAGGCTATGAAGGTACCAATAAAGAATTTGCTTAGTTACCAGCCTCTGAGTTTTCTGCTGATGAATTTATCAAAGAATTCTATCATCAATACCCAGGCAAACCAGAATCCTTATTCAAAGTCATTCAAATATTCCATTCCTAATACAACACTACTCTGGACACCACTGGTGCCTCACCTTACTATTTCAATTTTAACCACTAATTACTACTATTTCAATCACTTCTTTTACACTTTCAAAGTCAAAATCTTATATTTATATTTTTTTTCCACTACTAACATCTGACACCTTTTTCTATATATATTTCATACAAAATCTTTATAGAGAAGTAGAATCTGATGAGCCCACACTAGAATCCAAACTCTCTCTCTACTTTTTCAGCTCCTCTATATCCTCATCCAGCCTCTTCAACATCACCTCCAAAAGATCCTCCATCTCCTGATCTCTCTCATTCTTGAAAATCAGTCAGGCTTTCTTTCAAGCCTCCATCTCAGATTCTGAAAACAGCTCTGAGAGAGATGACATATCATCAGAACCATAGTCATTCTGGAGATCTGCTACTATATCATGGATATCTGCCAGCTCTTCTGCTAACTTGTTTATATGATGCATCAACTTGTGAGTTAATCTTGAAATTTGGTAGAGGCCAGTAGAGACCTCCACACTACTGATCACCTCACTTGTAGTGACATTCTTGTTGAATAAACAAGCAGTTTTTTTGATCTTGCAGCAAGCACAAGTCTGCTTTCAACTGGCACTTTTAGTTACTAGTCATGCATAACACCATGCACCATCTTGATGACAGCACACACAACTTCCTGAAAACAAAAGCTAAGTCAAACCATATAAGAAAACCAAGACACTTACTTTCACCATCCAATAACTCTTCACCTTCTGCCAGTCCCACAACTTCTAACTTCATCCACTTTTTGAAACTAGCAACCATCTCTGTCCCACTGCCATCCACTACACTCCTCAATCTGAACTTGCATTTATAGCTCTTCTCTGCTAGACCTGTTGCCCTTCTCTTACCTTCTCACAGCTTTCTCCTCCTCTCTAAGACTCTCTCAGACTCCTCTGACTCATTATTCCTCTCAGACCCCTTGTCTGGCTCACCTTTAGACTCTGTTGAGGTATAACTGGTCACTCTTTTAAAATAGAGACTGGGCCTAGGATTAAACCAAGCAGTCAGAACTTGTCAAAGCCTGAAATTAATGGCCTCCACAGAGGTCATTTGCAATCCACTCTCTGTAACCACCTCCTTCTGCCCTATCTCTGAGGCCACAGCCCTCACCATAGCCTCCATAGCCTTCCTCTCCTTAGCCTCTTTTTGAGCTGCCTCTCTCAAAGCCTCCTCTATCTCTTTCACCCATCTCTCCACTATCTACTAGACCTCCTCCCTCTTCCTCTCTAACCCCTCTTGCTGCTTTTTTCTCTGCATCTCTCAGGCCACACAGTCCATCCAGATCTTCTTCTCTCTCTCCTACTCCTTTTTTCACTCTAAATAGACTTCTATGGTCTCCATATACTCTTTCTCTGTGGTTTACTATTCCAGATAAATTAATTCCTTGGCCTCTTTAGGGCCATCAGAAGTGGGTTCCCTCACCAAAGGCTCAGAAGCATGTGAGCAATGATATACAGTGAGAGACAATATAGTTGCAAAAGTTTAAATAATAGTAGTGGTATCTGATTAAGTTGCAAAATTTCTCATAACCACTAACAATCTTCCATATGACCCTACTGGTCATCAGGATCTGTGCTCTTGAGGGCAAAAACACTAATGGGGGGATACTGTTATGCACATGCTGTTGGCCTCTATATCACCTCAACCAACTATAGATTCAATCACCAAAATCCACTGAACTTCAGCTGCCTCCTATTATCTATTAATTTCATTTTCACTATTATCATTTCACATCTGTATTTTACATTGTAATATTTAGACCCTAAACTCAGTAGTGAATATTGACACCAGAACCCAATAGAATCCAACTCAGAATTAGCTACCATTAGTATATAAAGCTATGTATAATCATTGTAACTACTCAGTTTGAATATTAACTTGGATAGCTATCTACACTTTGTACTCACTTCAACTCCTCCTTATCTCATCTGTCAGATTCCACTCTGAAAGATACTCCTCTTCACTTCTCTGACAGAACTCTGTTCTGTCCATCCAAATCCTTAGGCTCTGACTCAAGGATGACATTGCCAATAGCTTCATTGATGCTTATGCACTCTGCTGGTCTCCACATGTGTACTCAAACCCACTCAATTGGTATGTTCTTAATACAAGAACAAGAAGGAAAATGGCAACCTATAGTCTTCCTCTCTAAGACCTTGATAGTAACTGAATGAAACTATGAGATATACAACAAGGAGTTACTCATGATAATGCTCACATTAGAGAAGTGGCATCATTATCTGATTGGAGCAGCCTAAATCTTCAAAGTATGGATGAATCACCAAAATCTCTGATACTTCTGCACACCTCAAAAACTTAACTGACAACAAGCCCACTGGATGATGGAGCTTTTTCAATATGAATATATGCTACATCACAAGACTAGGGCAGTAATAAAAAGGCTGATCTCCTCAGCTGACAGATAGACCATGATCAAGAGAGAGAAAACAACAAGAGAGTAGTATTACTAAAACCTGAACACTTTCAGGCAATAATAATGCCAACAGAAGAAGAGATCCATGAATGGATCAAGAGTGTCATGAGAGACAACAGCAAATGGGACTAACACATGGCCCTATCACTCAATTATGAATAAGAGATGACAAAGGAAGAGAGACTAATTCACTATGATAGACAGATCTACATTCTGAGAGATTAAGAGCTTCAAGATAAGATCAACATCACATGCTATAACTATGCAACAGTGGAGCACTCAGAAATAGCAAAAACTAAAAAACTTGTTCTTTGAGAATACTGATGGCTAAAAATGAAATAAGATATCAAGCAATATATCAAGGGCTATAAAACATACCAGAGGGGAAAATCCATGACTCAACTATATACTACCTTTCTTTATCCTAATGAGGTACCACAATCACCTTAAACACATATTTCCATCAATATAATTACTGGTTTGCTAGACTGCAATAGTTACAATGCCATTATCATCATTGTTGATCACTTCTCCAAAGTGATCATCTCAATTGCATGTTTGACAGAACTAACCTCAGAAGGATGAACAAAGATTCTTCATAATGAGGTTTATGCCAAATATAGCATACCCTAAATCATGATCTCAGACCAAGAACTACAATTTGTATTAAAATTTCTAGATGATCTCTATCACCTACTCAATATTCAGCAAAATACTTCAACAGCATATTACTCACAGATGGATGGACAAACAGAGAGAGTAAATCAAGAGATTGAGAAATATCTTTAGTTGTTTATCAACTACTAATAGGATGACTGAGTCAAATGGCTTGCTCTTGCCACTTTTCAACATAACAACAGAATCCATTCTGCTACTGGGAAAACACTATTTTTTGTCAACTTTGGGTGACACTCTAACATATCTTGAACTGAACATGCTCATATCATGATCTCTGCATTCTCCAACTTCACAACTACTATGTCCAAAATTCATGATAAGACTTGAGCTGGCCTTAAGAAGGCAGCTGACTCTATGAAAAAGCAATATAACAAACACTGTGCTCCTGCCCACAAATATAATATTAACAATAAAGTCTGGTTAAACACAATCAGCCTTCATCTTTCTTGCCCAAAACAGAAGCTTGCTGACAAGTACACTGATCTCTTTTCTATCATCACTAAAGTTAGCATCTCTATCTATAAGCTCTATCTCTCAGTCAATTGAAAGGTCTATGATGTATTCAATGAATTTCTTCTTACACCCTTCATCACATCTGCATTCCCAAATCAAAAATGTCCTTCACCTCCTCTGTCTGATCTCATCAATAATAAAGAACACTATAAAATAGACTAAATTCTTAATCACTGCCTATATAAAGTGTGAGCCAGAGAAGGAGGCACAATTATGATGGTGGATTACTTGGTTAGTTAGAAGGATTATGGCCCAGAATCTAATCAATGGGTCAACAAAAAATGAATGAATATAGCAGACATGATACAGAAGTATGAATTATCTCTAAATTAAGCTATCAGAACAATGGTCTTAAAGAGAGGGTAGTATTATGATTTTTCTATCTTTTCTTTATTTTAACCTCTATTTATGCTTAGGACTGTGGGACTGGCTTAATCATCACAACAAGCCATATCTGCTATTGTTCTCTGATATAGTGACAAATCCTCAACAATGCACAATCACTTTTTGTAGATAGTAATGATGCCCAAGGACAATAAGCACAAAGACTCAGACAAATACAATAGATAGTATTATATTTATCTCAATGAACAAGAGATATATAAGTAGGATAGCTCTTGCTGTATAATTTCAGTGTTAGATTCAAGCCACACATAATCAGAAACATATGATAAACTAGTGTGCCTTTGTGTTTGAGACTTCCACTAGAGTTCACTTATTGTGTCTTTTGCTCAGTATGCTTCAAGGCCTTTAGAGATAGCTCAAAAGTAGAATGAGATAGAATAAACTTTAGCTTGAAGCTGGGGATTACCAGTGAGAATGAGCTGTCTTATATACTGTACAGGTCAAGGATAAATATACTACTGCCTATTGTACATTATTGAATCCTTTGTGCCCATTGTCCTTGGGTATTGTTACTGTATACAAAAGGTTTATTGTGCATCATCAGGCAACACTGTTGCATCAAAAGACAATGACCAACTGGGCTTGTTGTGATGACTAAGCCTATCCCATAGTCTTAAGTGCTGGTCTAAGTGCTCTGACTAAGCATAAATAGGGGTTATTCTTGTGTCAAAAAAGTGAAAGGTGAAAAATCATAACATTACCTTCTCTTTAAGACTATCATCCTGATAGCTTGCTTCAGAGATAATTCATAATCCTATATCACTTCTGCAGCATCCATTCATTTTTTATTAACCCACTGGTTTGATTCAGATCTATACCTCTTCCAGCTGACCAAATAGTTGACAGTTGTCATTATGTCTTCTTCTTTCATTTTCACTTTTCACAATATATGGTCTAGAATTTGGTTGATTTCATAATGTTCTTCATCACTGATCAAATCAGGAGGTGAGAGAGGAGGTTGTTGCTGATTGAGAAATACAGACATCACATATAGAGTGAGTAATATTTTATTGAAGATATTGTGTACCCTCCAGCATGATGAAAGGCATAGTTTATATGCTGAGGCACTGACTTTGGCTAAGATTGAAAAGGGGCCAGTGCATTTGTCAGCTAATTTTCACTTTAGTCATAGCAGATGGAGGTTTATGGTATCCAGCCAAATCTTATCATTAATATCATAGTTGTGAGCAGGGTGTCAGTGAGCATCATAGTGTTTCTTCATAGTGTCTGTGGCACATTCCAGTGTAGCACAGGTTTCACTGTGGATCTTTGCTATTATAGTGGTGAAATCATGAGAGACTGATATGGATATATGCACTTGAGTGGTTTGAGTGATGTTTGGATGTTGACCATAATTGACAAAGAATAGCAATTTTTCTGTTGCTGAATGGATGTGATTGTTATATTGGAAGATGGCTAGTGCTAGCCACTCTATCCAATCATCCTGCTGATAGTTGATGAAAAGCCAAAGATACTTTTTGATCTCTTGATTCACTCTCTCTATCTGTCTATCTGTCTGGGAGTGATATGCTGTAGAGATGTTCTGCTTAATGTTTAACAGGCAGTGTAGATCATTCAAGAACTTAGAGATAAACTGCAGTCTCCTGTCTGAGATGATGACTTGGAGCATCCTGTATTTTGCATATACTTCATCACATAAGATTTTGGTCCATCCTTTTGATGTTAACTCTATTGAACACATGATCAGTATGATCACTTTTGAGAATCAGTCAACTATGATGAGAATTGCACTATAGTCATTACTTTCTGATAGTCCTGTTACTATATCTACTGAGATGTGGATCCAAGATGTTTGTGGTACCTCATGAGAGTGGAGTAGAGTGGCCCAGGTTTGGATTAAGGTCTTTCCCCTCTGGCAGGTTTTGCATGTCTTAATATATCATTCTATGTCTACTCTCATTTTAGGCCACCAGTATTCTCATAAAACCAGTTCTTTGGTCTTGGCAATTCCTGAGTGTCCTGCTGTTGTGTGATTATAGCATATAGCAATAATTTCCCCTTGCAGTCTCTGGTCCTGCAGTATGTATATTCTTCTGTCATACCAGATCATTTCTTTCTCCTTTGTCATTCCCCACTCATAGTTTAATAATAGTGTGACTTGTTGATCTCATTTGCTGAGGTTTCTGATCATGCTTTTGATGTGCTCATGAATCTCCTCTCCTGTGGGCATGATCATTGCTCAGAAGTGTTCTAGTCTGAGCAAGACTACTCCCTCATTGTCATAGTCTCCTTGATCATAATCAGCTCTTCAGCTTAGTAAGTCTGCCTTCTTGTTTGCCATTCCTGCTTTATGATGCAAAGTGTATAGGTATTGGCTCAACTCTGTGACCCAGTGAGCTTGCCATTGATTCAGCTTCTGCAGTTGTCAGAAATATCAAAGATTCTGATAATCCATTCATATTTCAAATGTTTAGACTGCTCTGATCAGATAGTGTCACCATTCCTCAAGAGCTAGTATAATAGCAAGCAGCTCTTTATTGTAGATCTTGTAATTTCTTTTGATAGCTGACAAGACCTTAGAGAGGAATGCTACCAGTCACTATTTCCTGTCTTGCTCCTAGGATAGAATGATGCTAATAGCCCTTTCACTCATGTCTGCTTCTACTTAGAACTTCCTATCTTGTGTCAGTATTGCTAATACTATGTCTTTTATGATGTTATAATTTTTCCATCTTTCTCTTGACTTAACCTCTATTTATGCTTAGTCAGAGCACTAGAATGAGCACTTAAGACTATGAGATGAAGCTTAGTCATCACAACTAAGCCAAGTCAGTCATTGTCTTTCAATGCAACAGCATTGCCTGATGATGCACAATCATCCTTTTATGTATAATAGTGACACCCAAGGATGATGGGCACAATAGACTCAGAAAGATACAATAGATAGTTATATTATTAGCAGATGATGTATAGTATTTAAGATGCTCACTCTCACTGGTAATCCCCAGCTTTGAGCTAAAGTTTATTATCACATCAATTCTCTCTCAAGCCAATTCTAAGGTCTTGATGCATCATGACTATCAATCACAATCAGTGAACTCTGACATTCCACTCAAAGTGCAAAGTGACATCAGTTTATCACATGTTTATAGTTATATGCAGCTTAGATCTAACAATTAGCTTGAAGCTTCTAGCTTCTCTTTCTCAAGCCCAATTGTGCTAAGAAACTAAATACCTGCTCTGAACCCAAATGACCTGAACTTTGATTGAGAGTTCTTCAAACTCCTAGCTTCCATTATTGGAACACTTTTAGGCTTACTTGTGATCATCCAGCTATACTGAAGACATCACTCAATAACTGCTTGGGCTATCCAACATTACAATGAATTTCAGCATATCTGTCATATTCTATGAAATATAACCTCTGACCTCCTGCTCTATAACATCCCCAAATCCAGAAGAATAACCTATCAGCCCCTGACCAGCCCCATACTGGAAGCTGGACCTAGTGGAATGCATCAGGGGAATAGTCAAGAAGAAGAGAGAGGACAATACCCCTTTCAACCCAGATCAAGCAAAAACCAGCACTCTCACATCCCAGAGGACTGAGGAATATATATATCAAATGCCATACCAGATCATGAAGATGAGAGGCTTTCAGAGGACTTCTTTCAGCAGTCTCCCTCCTCTGACCCTTCCACTGCCTCTTGAACTCATGGGATTGCTGACCATGCCAGAGATTTCCTTCATACCACTCAGATGGCTCTAGGATTCTGATATGCATCACCTAGAAGCCAGTTTTACAGCACTCCCATCTCAACCCACTACTCCATCAGTACTAGCAGTGGGCTAGGGCAGTCACTCTTGGACCAACTCAATGATAAGCAGCAGGTCTGAGAAAATCAAAATAAAATCATTCACCATCTATTCCCAGCCTGAGACCTTAATGTTCCATTCAACTATGATGAAGCCCTCTGACAGGAAGAGCAGAGACAGCGAAATGCATCTCAATCAGCTTATAGTAAGTTTGAGGAGCACATTATGAACTACAGGAGGGCAAGAGAAGAAGCTGCCAAGTATGATTGACAGCATGAGAAAGAGCAGCAAAATGTCAAGAGGACATGACTTATGTGGGCCAACCTCTCCAACTGGTATGGGCTCCACCTCAAAGTTGCCTCAGTACTCATGCCAGTATGAGCTGACTGATCTCTCTCAACCCCTATCTTCAGGGATCCAAGTACAATAGACTCTGACTCCTGGGCTCTAGAATATTGGATCAATGCAGAGGTCCTCACCACCAGCAAAGCAGGAAGAAGAGATGACAGGATTCCTCTCTCTCTCTGGGACAACATCCCAAGATCCCCTCAATACCCTCCAACTCCCTAATATCCCCCTTCCCAAAGAACCCTCAGTGCCAATACCACATTCAGAAACAATGAGTCTGTTCTCAGACACTACAGACTATGAGTCTCTAGCACCACTCACATCCCTGCCCATGCCCTCTGAGGGTTTCTTGGGAGTTGGATGGTCAGGCAGCTCCTTGACAATAGATACTGAAGAAATGTTCAGCTTTATTATGAGCAAGTGATAGTAGTGAGAGTAGCAGGCAGAAACTGATATGACTCTGATATCAGAAGTCAGCCTGCCTCCACCTATCTCAATGCCTCAGACTTTTCTGACCCCACCACTGAGCTCAGCACTCAGCCAGAGCAGTGGGTCAACTAAGACAATGTGACCACAAGAGGATGAGGAGAGTTTTACAATCTGCCTACTGTTTTCTCTCTTGAGGAAGAGAATGATGAGCTCAAGAGAGACAAGAAAAATAAAAGTAGTGAGCCACCTCATGCAGAAGGAGAACTTGCTTACAGGCTCTAGGAGGACATGGATGAAGAAGAACTGGAAAGAACAATTCAGGAGATCAGAGTGCAAGAATACTAAGAGCTATACCTGCAGAGAGTAAACTTTTTATAGCATGACACCAATTGGTTGGTGTCATAAACAGGACAGTTATATATATATTCTGAACCTAATGAACCAGTAGAAATCCTGAGACATATGGCAACTGACTATGCCATTCAAAAATATAATGAACACTATTCCAAGAATCTGGTCAGCTGGCCTCTGGCATACCAGGCATCTCAACTAATCCAACCAATGCTATGGTCACCACTGGTTACCCCAAAATGAGCCACATATATGGCCTCATTGATTCAGAGCACCTTTTTATACTCTGCCTCTTCCTCCTGATCTACAGCAACTTGGCTGTCTCAATCCTGACCTTAGCCAAGAGACTCCCCAGTCACATACTAAAACCTCTGGACTGGCAAGGGAAGCCAGATCTTGAGGGCTCAGCCTCCATCTGACAAGGCAATCAGAAGTGGAAAAGAAAAAGAGCTGGCTCAGGACAATCCCAAGGCTGTCTGATTAGGATTTACAATATGAAACAGAATCATTGTCTAAAAGGAAGCAGCACTGCAGGGAAGCCTCATTGCAGACAACAACTCTCTTCATTCATTCCCTGGCTCTTCTTGAGAATAGAATCACCCTCTCTTCTCTGAGTGGTCCAACCTGATGAGAGTACTATCCAATAACACAGCTATCTTGCAATGTCAACCAGATTTACTTCACAAACCCTGCCCCTTTAAGAGGGCATCTGATAATATCAACCAATTCCTGATCAACTGCAAACAATACTTTGAAGTCTATATCAGGTATCTCAGAATGGATATGAACAAAGTCATCTTCATAGCCTCTTATTTGGAAGAGAAGGTGAAGACCTGATGGATCCTAATCTCCCCAAACTTCTGATCATCAATTTGGGAGCATTATCAATACCCCTCATAGCTGATAGTCAAATAAATGCTATATGACAAGTTCATTGATCTGGCAATATAAAAGGTACACAAGCAGAAGATCAAAAAGTATAAGATGGGCAATAAGACAGCCACAGACTACTTCGATAAGCTAGAATGACTCACAAAGCTTGCTGAGATCTGGGATGATATAGCAAATGATGGACAAATAGTCAAGGCTCTCAAGAAAAGCATTCTCTCCTCATATGTTATGATGATCTCTGCCATCGGTGTCAGAGTGTTAATGCCAGTGGGATATGACAAGTGGAAAGAGAGAATCATTGAGATGTATAAGAAGTGACAAAGACAGAAAGCAGAATCATCGACTCTACAAGATTATCCAAAGAAGTTGACACTGCCAACCTCAAACACTTTCAAATTGTCAGAAACAACCATCAGAAAATCTTCAGAAACCTTGATGGCTTCCATCTATGACATCCAGAAGACAGAAACAGCAACCATGTATATAGGTTCAGGGAAGCTGATGGATATAGATCAAATGAAGAAGGAGAGTAAGTGCTTCAATTGTGGCCAAAAGGGTCACATGGTGAAGGACTGCCTGAAGAAGAAGAGAATCCATAAAGACATTTGAGTGCAAATTGCTGACTTACAGAAAGAAGAAGAGAAACTTAGCAAGGAGACAAAAGTGGATGAAGTAAAAGATGGGGCTGACCAGTGAGCAATTCCACTGAGCCAGCCAAAGACTTTCATAGTGTGCCTATAACAGCCATTAGTCAGACTGACAGTATTTCTGTAGTTACTCCTATGCCTAACTTAAACATGCATTCAAATATACCCTGATTATCCACCTTGCACACTGATGAATCACAAAAAGAAACTCAAACACCCAAAGGCCAAACAGAGGCAGTGAGTCCCACTACTTGGCTTAAGCCATTTGATACTAAATGGATCTGGAGAGCCATCAGAAATGCTAGAGATGAAGCTACAGTGAAAGCCATACTCAAGAATTAGATTCATAAGATCCACATCAAAGAAGTGGTCTATGAAGTCATAGAAGAGATGAGAAAAGCTGAGCAGTGCCAAGCTCTGAAATGGCTTGATGAACTCTGAGGACCCCAGAAATTCATCCGATGATCTAAGACTCCAGAATGAGATCTCTTAACAAGAGCTCAAATTGAGACTCTTACATCCTGAAGTACCCATGCAATCACTGCCTTGATTGACAGCAGCTGCATGGGAAGCTCTATCAATCACACTTTTGTCAACAAGCACCATCTCCCAACCAAGGCTACAGCAGCTCCAATTCCAGTTTACAATGTGGATGGAACTAAAAACTAAGCAGGTTTAATTATCAAATTTGTTGAGCTTAGGCTTACAATTGATGATCATTCCAAACAAATTAATTTGGCCATGACTGACCTCAGAACAAAGAAGATCTTCTTCAGTCATGATTAGTTAATCCATCATAACCTGTTAATCAATTGGAAGACTGGGAGAATCATATTTGCAAGGTGCTGATGTTGAAAAATCCCATTTGAATTGTCTGATAAGGATCCTGAAGACCAATGGGATGAGGAAATAGAGGACAGCAAAATGATTCTCACTATTGACATGCAAAAAGTGATTCACATCTGAGCCATTCATTATGCTAACAATCTGGCAGCAAAGGCTAATATAGGAAAAGAGGAGAAGACCTTTAAAGAGATGGTGCCTGAGTGAGCATGAGACTATCATGACCTCTTTGAGAAAGAGAGTTTTGATGAGTTACCTGCTCCTAAACTATGGGATCATGTGATCAAGCTGATTCTGAATGCAAATGCCAATCTGGATTGCAAGACTTATCCACTTAGTAATCATGTGCAGCAAGAGCTTGACAAGTTCCTGGATGAGAACTTGTCCAGTGGATGAATCCATTCATCAAAGTCTCCAATGGCTTCCTCCTTCTTCTTCATAAAGAAGAAGGACAGAAAGCTTCAGCTGGTACAAGATTACTGGAAGCTAAATGAAATGATGATCAAAAATCATTATCTGCTTCCATTAATCTCCAAATTAATGGATAAGCTCCATGGTGTGTGATACTACACCAAGCTTGATGTCTGATGAGGCTATAACAATATGCAGATCAAAGAAGGTGATGAGTGGAAGGCTGCCTTCCATACAAATCAAAGGCTGTTTGAGCTGACAGTGATATTCTTCAGCTTAACAAACTCACTAGCTACTTTCCAGTGAATGTTGAACAATATATTCAAGGACCCTATTGCCACTGGAAAGATGATGATTTACTTGGATAATATCCTCATCATGTCCAAGACCAAGAAGGAGCATTGATGACTGGTATGACAAGTACTGGCCCTCATGAGGAAGCACAAATTATTCCTCAAGACAGAAAAATGTGAGTTCAAGGTGCTTAAAACTGAGTACCTTGGGGTCATCATTAGTGAGGAGAGTATCAGGATGGACTCTGTCAAAGTGGCAGAGATAACAGAATGGCCAGAACCAGCCAAGAAGAAGGAACTACAATCCTTCCTTGGCTTCACAAACTTCTATCACTGATTCATCCAGGACTACAGCAAGGTTATCTGACCAATGACCTAGCTGACTGGTAATATCCCCTGGATCTGGAGCCCCTCTCAGCAGACAGCTTTTGATAACCTGAAGTGATGGCTCATGGAGAACATAGTTCTCATCATTTTGATACAGGAAGGAAGGTTTTAGATTGAGACTGATTCAAGTGAGGGTGCCATTGGTGCCATCTTGTCTCAGAAACAAGACAGTAAGTGGTGCCCTATTGCATTTCTCTCCAAGGTGCTCATGATCACTGAACAAAATTACAAAATTTATGATAAGGAGCTACTTGCTATCATGCTCACCCTGAAAAAGTGGTGACATTATCTCATTAGGGCAACAGAGGTTTTTGAGATCTGGACAAATCATCAGAACTTGTGATACTTCTAACAACCACAGAAACTAAACCACCAACAAGCCAGATGGGTTACTGAACTGAGCCAATATCAATATATGCTCCATCACAAGGCAGAAACAGCAAACAAGGATGTGGACCTCCTTAGCTGACATGCAGACTATGACCAGAGAGAGAACAATAATGAGGAGGTGATATTATTAAAGTCTGAGTATTTCTGGACCATAATAATGCCAACAGAGGAAGAGATTCATGAGCACATTAAAAGTGCAACCCAAGACACTCACAAGTGGGACCAAAAGGTGGCATCATCACTCAATCATGAATGAGAGATGACAAAGAAGGAGAGATTAATCCACTATGATGGATGGATCTATATTTCCTGAGACTAAGCCTTATATAGTGAGATCATCACTATGTATTATGATCACACAACTGCTAGCCATCCAGGTATTGCCAAGACCAAGGAACTGATACTGCAGGAGTACTGGTGGCTCAAAATAAGCAATAACATCACTTTATACATCAAAGCATATGAAGTTTGCCAATATAGCAAATCATTAACACAAGCATGGGCCACTCCACTGCATCCAAATAAGGTCTCATCATCACCATGAACTCACATTTCAGTGGACATGATCACCAGATTACCAGATTGCAATAGCTATAATGCCATTATAGTTATTATTGATCAGTTCTCAAAGGTGATCATTCCAATCATCTGCTTGACAGAACTGACTTCTGAAGGATGGGCAAAAATCTTATAAGATGAGGTTTATGCCAAGTATAGTATACCTCAAGTGATCATCTCAGATAGAGGACCTCAATTCATCTCCAAGTTCTTGGATGACCTCTACTGGCTGCTAAACATCAAATAAAATGTGTCCACAGCATATCATCCTCAGACTGATAGCCAGATCAAACAGGCCAATCAGAAGGGTGAAAAATATCTTTGACTCTTTATCAATTACCAATAGAACAACTGGATCAAATAATTGACACTCACTACTTTCCAATACAACAATCACATATATTCAGCAACAGGAAAAACTCCCTTCTTCATTGATCATAGTAGACACCTCAATGTTACACAGACCAACAGACATCAAACTAGCACCTCTGCCTCAGGAGACTTTGCTATTACTATGACAAAGATTCATGATAAAACCAAAATAGCTCTTAAAAAGGCTGCAATGACTATAAAGAAGCAGTACAACAAACACTATTGTGCTGTCTATGAATATATAATTGGTGACAAAGTCTGGCTCGATATGACCAACCTTTATCTCCTGTGTCCAAAATGCAACCTTGCAGACAAACATAATGGCCCATTCGAGATTATGGCCAAAATAGGTTTCTCAGCCTATAAACTCTAGCTGCCAGAGACCTGGAAGATACATGATGTTTTCAATGAATCACTGTTGATCTCATATATCACATCAGTGTTCCCTAATCAGAAACACCCTCCACCACTGCCTCCAGACCTAATCAATGACGAGGAACATTATAAAGTCAACTAGGTCTTAAACTATAAACTACAAAAAATCAAGGCAAAAAGTGGTGATATGACAATAACAGTCAATTATTTGGTCAGCTGAAAAGACTACAGATCTGAATCCAACCAATAGGTCAACAAGTGATCAATGAATGCAAATGACACCATATGAGATTATAAATTATCTCTAAATTAAGCTATCAGGACAATGATTTTAAGGAGAGAGTAATATTATGATTTTTCCATCTTTCTCTTGACTTAACCCCTATTTATGCTTAGTCAGGGCATTAGAATAAGCACTTAAGACCATGAGATGAAGCTTAGTCACCACAACTAAGCCAAGTCAGTCTTTGTCTTTCAATGCAATAGCATTGCCTGATAATGCACAATCATCCTTTTGTGTATAATAGCAACATCCAGGGACAATAGGCACAATAGACTCAGAAAGATACAATAGGTAGTTATATTATTAGTAAACAATGTACAGTATTTAAGATGCTCACTCTTACTGATAATCCTCAGCTTTGAGCTAAAGTTTATTATCACACCAATCCTCTCTCAAGCCAATCCTAAGATCTTAATGCATCATGACTATCAATTACAATCAATAAACTCTGATGTTCCACTTGAAGTGTGAAGTGACATCAGTTTATCATGTGTTTATAGTCATGTGCAGCTTGGGTCTAACATATGAGACATCACTTAAGACTGCTGAAGGCATTCTGTTGGGCCAGTCTCTATATTCAGAGGACATTCCCAGTTAATTGCATTATTAGTCAGATGATCTTGCTGTAGTCCCTGATAAATCAGTGGTAGAAGTTGGTGAACTCTAAGAATGACTGTAGTTCCTTCTTCTTTGTCAGTTTTAGCCATTCAACTACTCTAGCTACCTTAATTGGATCCATGCAAATGCTCTCTTTGCTGATAATTACTCTGAGGTACTCTATTTCTAACACCTTGAATTCACACTTCTTTGTCTTGAGGAAGAGCTTATGCTTCCTCATGAGTGCTAATACTTACCATACTAATTGCCTATGTTCTTTTTTGGTTTTCAACATTATGAGAATGTCATCCAAGTAGATGGTAACTTTTCTGGTGGTGATGAGATCTTTAAATATATCATTCATCATCTATTGAAATGTGGCAGGCAAGTTGGTGAGCCTGAAAAATATGACTGTAGACTCAAAGAGTCTCCAGTTAGTCCTAAAAGTAGCTTTTCATTCATTGCCCTCTTTGATTCAGACATTATTGTATCCCCATCACATGTCAAGCTTTGTGTAATATTTGGCTCCTTGAAGTTTGTCTATTAACTCCAAGATTAACAGGAGTGGATACCAGTTCTTGATTGTCATCTTGTTTAGCTTTTAATAATCTTGAACCAGCTGCAACTTGCTGTCCTTTTTTTTGATAAAGAAAAAGGGAGAGACCATGGGTGATTTTGAGAGTCTGATCTGTCCACTGGACAGATTCTCATCAAAGAACTTGTCAAGCTCTTGTTACTCATTGTTTCC
Source organism: Guyanagaster necrorhizus (assembly GCF_019112545.1). Classification (NCBI taxonomy): domain Eukaryota; kingdom Fungi; phylum Basidiomycota; class Agaricomycetes; order Agaricales; family Physalacriaceae; genus Guyanagaster; species Guyanagaster necrorhizus. The sequence continues at coordinate 55,242 of NW_025064933.1, forward strand.
TAATAAATAAGTTTTGCAATCAAGATTGGCATTGGTGTTGGGGATTAATTTGATGGTGTGATCCCAGAGCTTTGACTCAGGGAGTTCATCAAAACTCTCCTTCTCAAATAAGTTCTAATAGTTGCAGGCCTATTTCAGCACCATTTCCTTGAACATTTTCTCTTCTCGTCCCTCATTAGTCTTGGCTGCTAGGTTATTAGCATGATGCATGGCTCAAATATAAATCTCTTGCTGCATGTCAATAGTGAGAATAGTCTCACTATCCTCCATCTCCTTATCCCATCTATCTTCTGAGTCCTCATCAGGCAGTTCAAATAGGAGTTTCTGGCATCTACACTGAATGAACATGACTTTTTTAGTTTTCCAGTTGATCAGCAGATTGTGCCTGATCAACCAATCATATCTCAGGAATACCTCTTTCATTCCAAGATCAGTGACTGCAAGGTCAATTCATTCAGAATGGTCTCTGATTGTGAGTCATAACTCAACAAACTCCATGATCAATCCAGCTTAGTTCTTAGTCCCATTGGCATTGTAAACTGAGATGAGAGCAGCTATTACTCATATTGGTAATTGGTGCCTATTGATAAAGGACCAATTGATGGAGCTTGCAGTACAACTGCTGTCAACTAACATGGTGATCACATGGCTTGTTCAGTTCATAAGAGTTTTGATTTGGGCTTTGATGGTTAGGTCTCATCTGGTGGTTTTGGTTCAGCAGATATATCATCACAGCCCACATAACTTATCAAGCTATTCTAGAGCTCAGCACCTCTCTGCCTTCCTCATCTCTTCAATTATCTCATTAATGACCTTCTTGGCTCAGGTTTTATATACTCAATTCTTGAGTATGGCCTTTGCTGCTTCTTCTGTTGGTGCTTCCCTGATGGCCCTCCAGATCCACTCAGTATCAAATAGTTTGAGCTATCTAGTGGGGATCTCTCTCTCTGTTCAGCCTGAAGGCATTTGAGCTTGTTTTAGCAATTCATTGGCAGTGTGAATAGTTGAGGAGTGGGATATATTTGAATGCACATATATTTTAGACATAGGAGTACCTACAAAAGTACTATTAATCCATCCCATGGCTACTATAACACTGTCTTGTTTGGCTGACCCAGTGGAATTGCTCACTAGTTGGCTCTATCTTTTATCTCTTCTATCTTTGTTTCCATACCAAGCTCTTCTTCTTTCTTCTGCAACTCAGCAATCTGTGCTTGAATGTCCTCTCAAGTGCACTTCTTTTTTGAGCAGTTTTTGGTCATGTATCCTTTCTGCCTACAGTTGAAGCATTTCTCTTCCTTCTTCATGCAATCTATATCTATAGGCCTTTTCACCTCTGTATACATTGTGCTGGTGCCTGTTTTCTGGGTACCATAGATTGCTGTACTAGCTGTCAAGAATCCTGACTTAGACATGCTGTTAGTTTTAGGAGTTGATAAACTAGGCTAGTTGGGCTTTCAGTTGTCTTGTAGCATAGTTTGTTCTGCCTTCTGTCATTGTCATTCTTTGTATATCTTGACAATCCAGGTTTTCCAGTCATTATAGCTGATCAGAACATTAAATCCTATAGCTGAGATTATTGTAATATACAAGAATGGGACTCCTCTCTTGAGGGCCTCTACCATTCTCCTATCATTTGCTACATTTTCTCAAATGCCAGTGAGTTTGGTGAGCTATTCCAGCTTGTCAAAGTAGTCTGTCACCACTTTATTGCTTATCTTGTATTTCTTGATCTTCTGCTTGTGTACTTCTTGTATGGCTAGATCAATGAATTTATCATTAAGCATCTGTTTGAATACTAACCATGAGAGGTATTAGTAATGTGCTTTTGTGGTTGATTGGAAGTTGAGCAAGATGAGAATCCACCAGGTCTTAGCTTTATCCTCTAGGTATGAGGCTGTGAATATAACCTTATTTATGTTGGTCCTGAGATAAATAATATATGCCTCAAAGTATTGCTTGCAGTTGATGAGAAAGTAATTGATATCATTGGAAGCCCCTTTAAAGGGGTGGAATTTCTTGATCAAGTCTGATCAGCATTATAGGACTACAGTGTTTTCAGAAAGAGGCTCTATTGAGTTGGGCCATTGATTAAAAGATGGGTATCATCATTCAGTGGATAGCTCAGAGAAAGAGTGAAGAGAATTATCATCAGCCATGAGACTCCTCTGAGAGATGGCTTCTTTTCACACAATGACTCTGTCATATACTGTGAAGCCTAATCTGATCACTTCAGGATCATCTCAGACTGGCTCCTTTCTGCTCTCAGTGGCTTCATCTGATAGTGACTGTGTGCTAAGTAATCAGCTTTCTTTGCTAGTCCAGGGATTTCAGAAGTTGGCAGGCTGAATCTGCAGCTATAGTTGGAAACAAGAGAATCAGGTTGCAGCAGATCAGACTGAGAGGGTAGAGTATGAATATTAACTCTGAAAGAAAGGAGCCATGTACATGGCTCATTTTAGAGTGACAGGCAGAGACCACAGCATTGGTCACATCATCATCTTAGGTTGGTATTCCAGCAGCCTGCTGAGCTGGTCTTCAGAGTGGTTTTGGTTGTAGGTTTCAGCAGCATAGTTTGTGGCTGCATGCCATAGAATTTCTGTTTGCTCATCAGGTTCAGCTTTAATATATAATTGTCCTAGGCATGATGCTAATCAGTTTGTGTTGCACTATAAAAATATTACCTCTATACAATATAACTCCTGGTATTCCTCTGTTCACACTCTCTGTATCTCCTTCTCCAGTGCTTCTTTGTCAGTGTCCTCAGAATAGAAGTATTAGATTTCTCTCCCCTCATATAGCAGTCCACTACTCTCAGTTTCTCTGTCATCCTTGATCTGACTATCCTCACCTTTCTCTTCCTCAAGGAGGAAAGCAATAGGTGGGTCATAAATACTCTCTTCTTTCTTAGGTGATTGTATTGTTGTTATCAATCCACTGCTCCAGCTGAGTGCTAGGCTCAGAGATGAGGCTCAAAGGGGCTGAGGCTGTACTGGTAGCATAGGCAGCTCAGGGATAGAATCTAATATTGATGTTATACCAGTTGCTTCCTATTGCTTGTGCATTCTCCAGTCTCTCACTATAGATGCAGAAGTTTCCATAGAATCTTTCATTGAGGAACTGATGTGTGACTCTACTTCTAAAGAAGCCTCTGAGTGTATGAGCAGAGATATGAGCATTGAGAGAAACTTGTAGCCTGTAGTGTTCAAGGATGGACTCATCATTCCTGAGAGTGGTATTTGGACTGGGGGTTTGGCTGGAAGAGAGATATTCAAGAGATGGAGAGTAGATAGTAGAGCAAAGGACATCATTCTGAGGTGGAGGAGAGATTCCTCTATCTCCTTGGTTTTGTGCCTTGTTGGTGGTGAAGACTTCTCAGGCTCCTGAGGCCTATGAATCAGTGTCTGTAGTGCTAGACTCCCTGAAGATGGGAGTTGACTGAGAAAGTTCAGACTGGAGTCCATACCAATCTGAAGATATGCTACTGAGGTGCTTAGCCTTGATTTCTCACTGTTAGGCTCATGCCTGTTAGTCCCACTCAGCTTCCTCATAGGCCTAGTGTCCTTCTGTGTGAATATAAGATGCAAGCTTGCTATGAGCTTCTGTGGACCCTGTCTGCCCTTGGTTTCTTTGCTGCTCCTCCTGTCAGACTGCTTTATCATAAATGAAGGGACAATTAAGATCTCAGCTTGAGAAAAACTGGTGAATGACTTCATCTCAGGCTGCCTCTCCTTGTTGTTGGTTGCAGAGTCACTGGGATGAGGTCCTTCCCATCCCAGTACTGGTTTCAGGAGACTGCAGGATTGAGGTGACACTTGAGTTGAAAGTTCCATAATTGCTGAAAAGGATATGTTGGAATCTCTGAGCCATCTGAGGGGTATCAAAAGAATCCTGAGTGTGGTCAGCAATCTCATGGATTTTAGAGGCTGTAAAAGGGTCAGGGGAGGAAGACTCATCAAAGAAATTTGCTAAAAGATTCTTGTTCTTGTGCTCTGGAATAGAAAGTGAGATCCACAGGTTTTAGAATCCTATGAGGCAATTGTTTTGGTCTCTGCTAGCTGGTTGAGAGAGATATCAGAGTCTTTTTTCTTTTTGAATATTCCCTGTTGTTGTAAGTAGAGAGCAGAGTAATATACAGAGGATTAGAATTAGCCTCTCAAGAGAGAGACATTCTACTTAAATACATTTTGTATTACTTCAAGATCTTTCTACAGAATATTAAATAAGTCTGGATCATAATCTAAGTCAGCTGCTGCTGACTGGCATCATATCTTCAAGTATATTCTTGTACTCACTCAGAATTGCTATCTCAACACTCTTCCTCAATTCTGAGTTCTTAGAATACCTGCAGATAGATACTCATGTAATAGTCTTAGTAGGCCTTTAGTGAATATATCTGCTAAGTTTCCCTCTGATGTGCAGTGCTGAACTTTGACTTTATTTGAAGCCATGCACTCACAAACAAAGTGGTGCCATATGTCTATATGCTTCAATCATGCATGGAATATGGGGCTCTCAGTGAATTTGATTGCTGATTGATTGTTGACAAAAATAGTCATCACTTCATAAAATGGCAATCCTAATTCAGTTAAGAGTGCTTATAGCCAAATTACTTCTCAGGTTGTATCTGCAAGAGCCATATATTCTGCTTCCATAGTGGATAAGGCTATGGTGGGCTGTTTCTTTGAACTCCAAGTAACAGCTTCCCCTGCATAGATACAGACATAACCAGATGTTGATCTTCTATCTGTTCTGTCTTCTCTCCAGTCTGAGTCTGAATAAGGTATCAGCTCATTCATAGTCCCTCTATATATGATTCTGAAGTCTAAAGTTCCCTTCAAATAGTGGAAAACTTGCTTCAAGACTGTGATATGCTCAGCAGCTGGATTCTGCATATACTTGCTTAATTCAGTGACAGCATATGCAATGTCAGGCTGGAATCCATTGGCCATATACATTAGTGATCCAACATCAGTATGGTAATATTGCCTGATAGCTGTGTCAACACCTTATGGGTCTTCTGTCAGAATTTTCTCTAGCTGTACATTCAGGTCTATAGGTATTTTGACTGGTTTGCAGTCATTCATGCCCATTCACTTAAGTACTTTGAGAATATATGCCTTCTAGGATAGAGTGATAGTGCTCTTGTCTCAATTTCTGTCTATCTTCATGCCCAATATATATTGAATCTCCCTCATGTCTGTGATATTTAGCTTCTTCTTAAGCTCTTCTTTCATTTTAGATATGGTTTCATCATCTAAAGCAAGTAATGTCATGTTGTCAATGTGTACAGCTATGATTATGGAACCAGAACTCATTTGTCTGATATACACACATTGATCACTGATCAATCTGGTGTATCCAAGTTCCAAAAATGTAGCATTTAATTTGTTATTCTAAACTTAGCCAGATTGCTTGAGTCTATACAATATTAATTTGAGATGTGCCACTTTTCCACTCTCATCTGAATATTCAGGTGGCTGTGCTATATAGATAGATTCATTAAGTTTACTATTTAAGTAAGCACCAACAATATCCATTCTATGACTGATTAGGTTTCTTTGAGCAGCAATTGCTATAAGTAGACAGAATGTGTTCAGTCTGACAACTGATGCATATGTCTCAAAGAAATCAATGCTGAGTATCTGTGAAAATCCTTTTGCAACAAGTCTAGCCTTATACCTGATAGTTTTCCCATCACTATCTCTTTTCAATCTGTAAGTCCACTTGCAGTCCACAAGTGATCTGTCTTTGGGTAATTCTTTCAGCTGCCATATGTCTAGGAAAGTCAATAGATTGTATTCTTCATTCATTGCTTTCTTCCAATAATGCTAGTCTTGTCTTGTCTTGGCTTCTTCAAGGCTTAATAGCTCATCACTGAGGTTGTCTGCAGTTTCTCTAATGCATGCATAGTCTATTGCAACATTTACAGCTTCCAAAGATGATTCTTCTGAGGTATGCTGTTGTTCCAATGTTTTTACAGCTTGTGCACTTGGATTAAAAAGTGTCCAGTAACTCAGTTGAGTCTTTGATGCAATTTGGGCTGATTTGTCATATGGCTCAATTATTTTCCTATACTATATTAGGAACTTTGATTTGATTGATAATATATCAGAGGCTGTTTTCCCTTTTGGTTTGGCATTTCCAGCATCCATAGAATCATCCAAAATGCCATTATTTCTATTCAGAGTCTGCTCAACTTTGCTCTCTGACTCTCCCTTGAGTGATGAAGGGTGGGAGACTACATAGTCAATGTCTATAGGCTCTGTAGTGTTGCTTTCAGAGAATATAACATTTCTTGAGATCTGAATCTGCCTAATTTGAGGATTATAATATCTTCAGGCTCTGGATTCATCTGTAAGATCTGTGAAAATAAATTCTCTTGACTTTGGGTCCAGTTTTGACCTCTTGTTGTCTTGCTGCAACTCAGCACTTTACTCTGAATTCCTGGAGTGCTGAAATATCTGGTTTTCATGCTCTGAAACACTTCTTCTAAGGTTAGATCATTTTTGATGGCTCTAGTTGGTGATCAGTTCTTCAGGTATATAGTATATGCCACTGCCTTGGGCCATAGAAACTTCAGTAAGTGATGTTCTTTTAGTATGGTGCATGCATGCTCCACAAAAGTCTGATTTATTCTCTCAGCAACTCTGTTTTGAGATAGAGAATATGCTGCAGTCAATTTCAACTGTATGCCATTGTCCTGGAGGTATTTCTTTACCTCTTCATTGACATATTCCTTTCTATTGTCAATCCTCATAAACTTCAGATCCTCCTCTTTGTGGACTTTGATGTATTTTTGATACTGCTAGATCTTCTTTTGAATTTCCATACCTTGCTTTGACTTTAAAAAATACAACATTGTCCATTGGGATTTTTTATCTGTGAAGCTTATGTAATATCTTTCACCATGGATACTCTGAATTTAGGTTGGCCCCTATAGATCCAAAAATGTCATTTCTCCTATTTCAGTATAGTCTCTTTTGGCTTTCTGTGGAAATGGCTTAGTATGATATTTGGCTTTTATGCAAGCTATGCAATCTGTCTGAGGTTTGGCTGACTCATCTATATCCATCCCCTTGACTATTTTCTTCCTAAATAGTCTCTTTACTGATCCCATGTTTAAGTGGCCTAATGTTTTGTGCCACTTTTGCCATGATCAGGCTGATTTCATAGTATGGGCCTGAGTTATTTCTGGAACAATGATGTCAAGGCTGTACAGCTTTGATATTTTATCTCTATGGCTGATTATCTTGCCATGTGGTGAGATAATATCTATTCTGGACTCTTTGAATTTGAGTTCAAATCCAGCATCTATAATGCACCTTATCAACATAAGATTGAATAGTGCATCAGGACAGTGGATACACCCTTTTAGTGTGACTAGAGTGATCTTTTCTCCTTCAACCATTTTAATCTTGATAGTTCCCCTTTCTAAGCCTTTGGATTTGCCTACACCAATGACTTCATGTTCTAGAGTTTCAATATAGTCAGAAAAATATAATCTATTTTTGACTATATGTCTGATAGTGCCAGAGTCCCCTAGTCATAATACTCCTGAGAGTGAGATAAGTGTGACATCTGTTGCACAAAATATGTAGTCTTCTTCTTCTGAGTCTAATTTGGCAACATGTGCCTGAGTCTGGCCCTTTTCCTTCTCTTTCCATGACTTTCTAGAATTCTTCTTCCTATTTGAGCAATTTGTCCTGATGTGACCAGTTTCCTCACATTCATAACATGTGACTTTTGGATTGAACTTCTTGCCATATGCTGCAAGTGTTATGATCTGATCAGAAGTCTTTTCCTTTAATCAGATGTCTTTCTGAAGAATTTGGAAAATCAACTTGTAAGAATCTTTTAAGTCAGCAGTATCCACTGATGAGATAAATGAATTTCATGATTCCAGGAGTGATATAAGCAGTGTAATAGAGAAGTCCTCCTCCTCAACTTTCTGCTTAAGAGATGCCAGCTCCTTCTGATAGGACCTCAAAGTTCTAATATGCTCCTCTATATTTCCTTTTTCTTCACACTGAGCTCTGAAGAATTTCCTTCTGACAAGGATAATTCTCATGGGTCCCCTGGACTCATACATATCTTTTAGAGCTTTTCAGACTTCTGCTGAAGTCTTTGAACCAGCAATATATATCAGTGGGCCATCTGAAACCTGCAATCTTATTGTTGAAAGAGCCTTCCTATTGCTCTTCTTCTAATCTGCCACCAGTGTCATGTCTATCAGGGCTGGAGTGCTTTCATCTGCATAATCAATTAGTCCTAAATTGATTAGAATATTGATCATCTTGATTTTCCACATTGGGTAATTTTCTAAGCTCTTAAGAGGGTTAATTCTATATATGGACTGACTATCCATGTGGTTCTATATGTGTACATAAAGTACAAAAGGGTGTAAAGTGAGTAGCAATGTAAGTTTAGTTATAGCCAGAGCCCATAACCTGTTATAAATAGAGAGCAGAGTAATGTACAAAAGATTAGAATTAGCCTCTTGAGAGAGAGACATTCTACTTAAATACATTTTGTATTATTTCAAGATCTTTCTATGGGATACTAAATAAGTCTAGATCATGATCTAAGTCAGCTGCCACTGACTGGTATTGTATCTTTGAGTACATTCTCATACTTACTCAGGATTACTATTTCAACATCTGTATTTAAGCTGCTAAGTCTGGCTTTGGGTAAGAGGTTTGTCATGGGCTGATGGGATGTTTATTGGGATTCTGGAATGTCATGTAGAGGGAGGTTGGGGGTTATATTTTGTAGAATGTGTCAGATGTGTTGGAATTCCTAGTAATATTGAATTGCCCAGGCAGTGATTGATTGGTGTTCATGGTACAGCTGTATGATCACCAATAATTCTAATAATATACTGATGATAGAGGCAAGGAGTTCAAAGAACTCATGATCAAAGTTAGAGTCTGATAGGTTGATGTCAATAAAGGGCATTTGGTTTCCTTCACACTAATTGTGTGTAAGAAAAGAGAAGAAGAAGCTTTGAGCTAATTGTTAGACTCAAGCCACATGTGATCAGAAACATGTGATAAACTAATGTGCTTTTGCATTCAAGACTTTCACTAGAGTTCACTTATTGTGCCTTTTGACCAGTATGCTTTAAGGCCTTTAGAGATAGCTCAAGAGTAGAATGAGATAGAATAAACTTTAGCTTGAAGCTGAGGATTACCAGCAAGAGTGAGCTGTCTTATATACTGTACAGGTCAAGGATAAATATACTACTGCCTATTGTATATTGTTGAGTCCTTTGTGCCCATTGTCTTTGAGCACTGTTACTGTACACAAAAAGTTTGTTATGCATCATTGGGCAACACTGTTGCATCGAAAGACAATGACCAACTGGGCTTGTTGTGATGACTAAGCCTGTCCTGTGGTTCTAAGTGCTGGTCTAAGTGCTCTGACTAAGCATAAATAGGGGTTATTCTCATGTCAAAGAAGTAAAAGGTGAAAAATCATAACACTCAGCTTCAAGCTAAAGTTTATCTATATCACTTCACTCTCAAGCTTTCTTGCAAAGGCCTTAAAGCATATTGGTTAATAGAGCACAACAAGTGGACTCTAGTATGACTGTATAAATATAATACAGTGCTAGTTTATCTTGTGTTCTGATTATATGTGACTTGAGTCTAATAATCAGTTAGTGCATTGAGCATAAAAATACACAGAAATAGGTCAGAACTGGATATGCTCATATATGTGAATGTTGAGATCAACTAGCCTGTTGGTTGTGACTATCACATGCTTGAATGGCTGTAGCAAACACTGAATGCTTACTGAATTAAGTTCATCTGGACTATTGATCCCTCTTATTCATGATAGATTGCCAGCTTGTCTCAAACATATTTTGCAGTGGAGTTTTTGATAGAGTTCATAAAATCCTTTTCAGCTTTGACTGCTTTTAGGTTTATGAAGCCATGGATGGCTCAATTCTTCATCTGCCAATTCATATAGGCTCAAGGTTCAACAGTACAGTTAGAGCAAGGAAGGCAGTCAAGATGATGACCATCAATGCCACCTGATATAGTGAGGCAGTTGAGCACATTGGCTTTCCATTCTTGCCAGTTATTAACTTTTTTGTTGAGAGATGCAGCAGTGAATAATGAAGATTGAATGGTGAAAATAGAAATAAATCACTTTAGCACATCAGTAGGTAGAGGAGTGAGGGATGGTGCAGTATCACTTTGAGTGACATCAGGCATTGACATTGTCATATGAGTGGCTCAGAGACACAAGGAGGTTTCTTTCAACAAAGATGTGGATTACAGGCAAAAACATCAGTGACAAGATATAAACAGTGTGGATTCCAACTCTTGACTTTAGAGCATGAGACAAATACTCACAACCTGTTAAAATTCAAAGCCTATAGAAGTAGTAGCTCAGTCTGAACATGTTAGAATATAGAAGGACTGAGAAAAGAGCTGTGTGATGAGGTAAGCCTATAATTACTTGTCTGAGAAACAATGGAACATCCTTAGTGTTTGCTGATGCATTGTCATGTATTTCAGATGCCAACAAAAATAAAATAAAAAAGATAATGTGAAAAAGCATAATTTCTCAAAGATGAGTGAGGCAGTAAGAAGACAGAAAGTGATGACATTGTATTTGTATCTCTAGTGTACATGATCTCTACACCAGAGGGCCAAAAGTGAAAGGAAATTGAAACTATTTTAAAAGTAGCAAAGTGCATTCCCATAGTTGAAACCAAAATTGAGTCATGGTAACTGGCAGCAGAGTTTCAATTTACATACTTAAACAAGCAGGCACCTGGCATGTTTCTCACTCTCATTGACAATGATGACAATACCATAGACAGTACTGATGATGACATTGATGTCTCTGCCAGTATCAGTTCTATTTTCTTCTTGCTGCTGCTCAATCACATGATCTTCTATTTTCTATCTCTTTTGCAGTCTATATCATCATGAGTCAACCTTTCAGAGATGGTCCAGAATAAGGCCAAGACATATTCAGCATCCCTATCATCTACAAGGAAAAAAAGTTCCAACAGGGATATCTGACCATCTGATGCCAGAGAACTAGAATAATCTTACTGATACCCCTCAAAATATACTAGCCAGATCAAAGCATCCAACACTCCTAACTTTTGTATTCTGGGTGAGTCTATCATTTTGCACTCTAATTTCTTTGCTGTATGGCTCTCCAAGGGTTTTTAGCTCAAGTATGAAATCAAGATTGAGCCAGTGACTCTTTTGAACAAGTGCAAGGACTGTATTTTCCAGTTGCTTGAGGCTTGCCCTCAGGTTCATCTCTCTCTAGACTCTATTGCTCATGAGAGAAGTATGTGCCTCATATCTGCCAACAAATTACCTGATTTGCATATAGCAGTTCCATTTGATGAAGAGAGCCAGGCTGGAACTGTCACATACCAGATATCCATCATCTTCAAGTGCATTTCCTATGATTCTTGTTTCACTAGGCTTTCATGTATTCTCTTTAGATATCTCAATGCTGATGAGGGTTGCTGAGATTATGATTTGCTTTCATGCTGTCCTGTTGTAACACTATGTAGCTAATGAATGATCTTTTGAATATATATCATTGATGTTTCTACTGTATGAATTATCTGACTGTCAAGAAGCTGAAACTAAGAGTCTGGGTTGTTTCCATTTGGTGATGAAGGTCAGAAAGCAAGATTCAATTTTAAACATTCAATGCAGGAATGATCCCTTCATCTTGCCTTTCAGAAGTTAGAACCTGTAATCTCGGTGCCACCTGGTTGAATGCTGGTGCAGATGGCAAACCTCATGCCAGGTGTGGCACAGGATCTGGCGCCACCAACGCCCAGAGTCACATCGACTCGGAAATGTCAATATTCTGGTATATTGCCGATCCGAGTTGCCCAAATTCTGGGGTACAAAGCTAGTCGACCGTGGTAAAACCCGATGCTCGTGACTGCATCATTACCCTTTAAGTAATCATCTCCGTGAATCCGAGACCCTCGTCCTTCTTTCACACTCGCCACCACTTCATCCTGTTTTTGGACCACATTCTTCTCGCCGTTCTTCATATTCTGCCCTCAGAAATGTCAGAAGAGCGAGAAGATACCAAGCTGAAGATCAACATCACCATCAAATATGGAGGCGAGGAAGACAAGAGTACATTCGCGTTTAATCTCACCATCCAGAGATAACAGTCGCCATAAAGCGGACGACAAAATTTGCTAAAGTATTTGCAGTTGCAGAGGTGTGCTTTTTACATGTTCCGACGCGTTTAGTTGGCTAACCAGGAGCGTTTAGAAAAAGTTCGAGAAAGATCCTGGTTAGAATCATGTCCCCCCTTTCCTCCCTTTTATGTTTTCATATCATGTAACTGGGTACAGGTACATTGAAATTTGTTCTGAACGGGGATAGACTACGTCCTGAAGAGACTTTAGGAGATGTATGTGGTTGTAATCTTTCTTTGGTGGCACTGACCTATAACTTGCGTCGGTCTAGCACGACATAGAGGAGGATGATATAATTTATGCACTTTTGGAGCAGGTAGGCCTGCCACCCCCCTTTTATCTTCTTTCTGCTGATGCCTCTTACAGCGAGGAGGCGTGCCCTGTCTCATTTTTGCCTAGTGCTTCCCCTATTATCGCGATATCATTATAATTTTCGGTCATGCATTTACTCTAATCTACAGGCCCCATGTCAAGTATGTGAGCTTATACTAATTATGCATAACATCAGATAACATGAAAGAACTGATGTCCTCTGAGACGAAAAGACATCCCTCCGTAGTGTCAAGCCGTAGACGCATGATATTCAGCCGTATTCGTCTTCATGTTCCTGATTGGCGATCTTACTGGTGGAGTTCAAATTGTGGAAATGAAAAACTCAAATTGCGAGAGAAGGCATAACGTGGTATCGTATCAAAACAAGCGCGGTATCAATCAGAGTCCCGGATCCGAATCATAAATACGCGGAAAGTCCATTCATCTACCCAGTCCTCCTCAGGTAGGCAAGCGCCTGATTCGACGCCGCGTCTTTAGCGATGTACTTTTGCGACCCTGTGCCAATACCACGAACGACTCCATCGACTGTAAAAAATTCGTCAGAAAAGATTGTAAGCCGTCATTGAGAAGCTCACTTTTGCAGGTCATCGTCCAAGTAGGAGCATTTGAAGGGCCAGAGCGTGACTCAAGCCAGCTGACGGCTTCGAGACGGTTCTGTCTTTGAAAATCTAGAGGACTATTAGTAACGGTCCGCGATCAGATTCAGAAAGGATTACAGTTGTTGAGACCACTGGTTCCAACTGTAAAGCTGTAAGAAAGAGCAGCCAAAGGTCTAGAGGGTGACTAGCCTTCATTGGCAGGCATCGCTGTTCAGTCAAGTTCGTGTTTCTGCAGAGCTCATCCTTCAAACAAAGAGTTTTATAGCCAGTTAGCGAGAACGGCGACCTCCACGATTTCATTTCGCGTTCATGTCTCATCATCCGCTGCTCAAAGAACCCCAGCAATGTCCGCCCGAGAATTAAAACGCGACGGCGAGATGGAAGTCTTTCTAAAGTCGAAAGACATGAACGCCGCACTACGATCATGAAAACTAAGGCACCATCGACGCGATATTGTCATGAGGCGGTTTACTGGTTGCCTCTGAGGAATTCGTGGGAAGGTACCATAGCAAGCTTGGTTATATCTCGACTTTGCATTCCGTCGTCTGACCAATGTATCACAACACGAGGTGCAGTGTGCGAAAGAGACTCGCTGTAATTGCCGAGCACGGGTGCGCCAAGGCCATCGGCCTAGCGGTTCAAAAGTGACTACAGTGTTACAAGTCCATTTTGTGAAGAGACGAAAGCGAGCTTATGACACGGATATGACGTCAGCTGAAACTGATAACTCTCAATGGACAGGATGAAATCACGCATGAACCAATAAGATTTGGTTTTCAAAACATCATTAGGAGAAAAGAAGATCTTCTGAGACGTGCTCATTGGATGGATCTAAAATCAGCAGCGCGGCCGACAACGACAAACGCATGAGTCTGTGCCTGTTCAGCATGCCGAGCCACTCACGGGAAAAGAAATGAGACTTCATTAGAAGAGAAGGAAGTCAGTGAGAAAGCTCCTGAGAAGGCGCGTTAACGTCCAGAAACAAAGACGATAGCTCAGTTCCGAGAGTCCACAGCCAGAAGGTATGTGGGCTTGCGATATGGATAGGAGCCGTACTTTCCGCGCGGTAACAAAGTACAGTTTCATAACCTCCCTTACCGATTATGGCCAAGCCGTGCAGAGGGGACATGAAAAGAGAACCAGCATCACGAAGCAGTCAGCAGACCAGCCGACTGTCGGACATTCGTCGAACACAATCGCGGGCACGACAACGTTTGTAGTCGGGCGACATAGACTTAAAGTCATACATGTTGAACGAAACGGAAAAATCAAATACATCTGCACAGGGAGTATGTCAGATCTGCAATTAAAAGAAGAAAACAAAGGCGCACGGCATATGTAAAGTAAAAAGATACAGATCCAGTAGTCGCGGTCTAGTCATGCCTTACTGTCTTCCTCGGCATCACCAAGGGTAAGTTTTTCGATAGCATCCTGAAAATACTCGTCATCGCTGCTCCCGCTCTTTCCCTCGCCACCGCTCTCATCCTCCTCATCCTCCTCTTCATCTTCGTAATCCAGCTATATCCCATCGGGTAAGCCTTTCTCACCAAGGAATAACCAGAGAAGTCGACTCACAGGATCATAAATGACACGAATGATGAGACTGCAACTGGGACAGGTAGCAATATCTTCATAATTGGCTAGTTGCTGTCGTGAAATTTCGAAGCGGTCTCCGCAGGGACATGGGTAGTGATAGACACGCTTCGAAGCATCCCACACCATGTCTTCTATTTCAATCTCGTCGTAGTAGGCGCCCATATGGAGTCTTACGAAAAAATCTAGCCAGGCAATACGGACATGAAGTGATAGTAAAAGAGAGAGAGCACGGCGGCCTCTGATTCCGAGATCCGGTGTTTGGTAAACATGACGATCCCAAATAAGCCGCTCCAGCGGCCCGACTATGCTCGACGGACATTAGCGGCTCCTTTGACCATAGCAGGACAAAAGTTGGGATTTTATACCGGGTGGACTTCTCTTCTACAGCGCTGCCTCCCAGTATTCTAATACTAAACTATAAGTACCATAATATTGGTCCCTTTATTCCCGCTGCTACCGGACGGCCCGACTGCAGCCTCCCGACTAAAAACCGCCACCATCCAGCTGACCTCCGGGAATAGCATATATACGAGCAGAAAAATACTGGTATCTTCAAGACCCCAAGTCTTTGCAAATACTCTCATTTTCCCCCAATGCCACGCCTTCTCTCTTCGCTGGGGATTGTCGGAGTCGGTATGCCGCGGTGCTGTATCAGGAGAACATCATTCTCATTTCTCGCAGCACTGGTTCGCGCATTGATTAATCCAATACTCCCAGGCTTCAATCCGGACCCTTCTATACTGAGCGTAGGATCGAATTACTTTATTGCTACGTCCACGTTCGAGTACTTTCCTGGTGTCCCCATTTATCACAGCACGAATCTCGTAGACTGGGAGCTCATTGGGCACGGATTGACCAGACCATTACAGCTGTCGCTTCTTGGCACACCATCAGATGCGGGTCAGTGTGATACTTCCATATCTGTCTGTGACCTGGGCGCTAAGCGTGATGAACCTGAAGGCGTTTGGGCCCCAACTCTGAGATTCCACAGAGGAGTATATTATCTCGTGTGCACGACTAGATATGTCTACACTCGTACGTCCACCATCATATTATGCGTCATCACATTTGCTCATGTCTGTAAAGCGGAATTCAGGCTCTTCCCTCGAAGCTTCTACGTTTCCACAGAAGACATATCTTCAGGAGAATGGAGTGATCCGGTGTATTTTGGTATGTGTTCTGTATTTCTTACGTTACGTTCATTCCATCAAACTTAATGTTTCATCCAGACTTTCTTGGATATGACGCAGATCTGTTCTGGGATACAAACGGTGATGTAAGGGTAGTTTTGTGCTATACAAGTCGAGCTGAAAGCCTCCCTAAAGGTATATGCTACATGGACCGGAATAAACAACGCCGTGGATAAAATCTACGGCATCTACCAGAGCAAAATTGATCTCCTTACAGGAGATTCTCTCACTGGTGATAAACTCATCTTCAACGGCACTCTTCCCAACGATTCGACGTCTAGGCCTGAAGGTCCACATGTATATTTGATCAACGGAACTTACTACCTCATGATCGCAGAAGGTTAACATCCTAGTTAATTATGGTTTAATACTTGCGACTCACACCTCCAATCCCGTAGGCGGTACGGGTGTTCATCATCAAGCAACCATCCAGCGTGGTCCGTCACCGTCAGGGCCTTGGGAAAATAATCCTAGCAACCCGATCATTTACAATGGCGCTGACCTTTCACTGGCCGTGCAGTCTACTGGCCATGCCGGTTTCATGCAAGCAGCGGACGGAACCTGGTGGGGCTCTTGCCTGGGAACCGTACCACAGAGCGGGAACTTTAGCTACCAGCAACTCGGTAAGTATGTGTACTCTGCTCTTGGCACAGGCATTAACCCGTCGTCCTTCTTTTCAGGACGCCAGACCTTCTTGTTCCCCGTGACATGGGAAGAAGGCTGGCCTGTAATCAACGAAGGCCGGCCCCTGAGTCTTCATATGGGCGGTATTCTGGAAGACAAGTCCCCGCTCTCTTCATATACCAATGGCTTCACCTCGGCGAGTTTGGATAATTCGTTCTATTTCGTCCGAAATCCATACAAGGCGTTTCACTCGCTCACTGCCCGGCCAGGGTATCTCAGGTTGAAAGCAAATGGCTACGCACTTGGCGACAGGGATAGCGCGGCCATCATAACACGCAAGCAAACCTCTTACGAGGAAACGTTTGAGACAATCCTCGAGTTCTTCCCCACCACTAATTTGATGGAGGCTGGGTTGAGTGTCTTCTACGGGGACATGATGCATAACGATATCGGAATTACTGGTGACGCTGTGGGGTCTGGGAAGAGGTACATCGTGACGCGGACGCTGGTGCCTGCGCAACAAATAGGGCCCTGGGGGTTGACTTTTTCCAATAATACAGCCACGACCACGAATCACTACGAGCTTAAGACGACTGACCAGCCCGTACGGTTGAAGGTCATAGCGACGTCGACAGAGTATATATTGGGACACGCGGAAGGTAGATGGGAATCTTTCGAATATCTCGAGACGTTCAGTAGTGTGTATATGACGGTTCCGCCGACAGGGTACGTCCCTTCATCCTTCCTTTAAGGCTTTATGCTCAAATCGCCTCACAGAGCTTTCTTCTTTAAAGGAGCATCCTTCGCACTTTGTAACACAGGAAATGGAAGGTCTAGTTCATCACCAGCAGATTTTGGTTACTGGAAACAAATACCGTCGAATTAACCAAAATGTATGGAATACAACGGTAATAAATTGTAAAGGTATATCAGCTGGTTCCCAGACGTGAAGTGTCGTGTACTCGTTCTCTCAGTCTGGGCATCTAATGAGTTGAAGCGCCTCTCCGCCTCCGGCTTGTGCACATGTCACTTCGTCTCGTTCCTCAGCAGCGACAGCAGAGAATATCTGCGATCACACCAAAAATTGTAACAATCACCTACGCTCGTTTTTGTCAGTCTCGATATAAAGTTGGATGATACAAAGGGAAATCTTACCGTGGTAATAGCGCCTACTATGGTCATTATAAGATTAGAAATTGTAGCAATTATGGCGTTTATATCACGCCCGATTGCAGAAACTACAGGTCCCTAGAAAGCACGGTCAAGTCAGTACAAAGAAGCTACAACTGGATTAGTTCGACGTACCATGTTTAACTGGTAATACAAGGTTAGAGTATGAAAATGGTTTTTGGTTCAGTTCGGCGATGGGAAAAGACTTTCAGAAGTGCGACTTTTATGTTATTATTATACCATGGAGGCAGATGACGCGATTCTCATATGCGGCAATAATGAAAATGACGTCACTGAAAAACGTACCTGGCGATCATTCTATGGAAGACATGGGAAAAAGTAGGAAAAAAGAGTCCTTCCACTAGGCTTTGGGCGAGGTTCTATATGTTTTCTCTCTGTCTTCTTGTCAAAAATAACGCTTACGGGGCCACCTCCACCTCTCTGTTTTCATTTGGAACTTTAGAACGAAAAAACATGATGGCGATGAAATACGGTGCCAAAGATAGTATAGGAAAGTAGCTGTTAACGTCAAAAGAATTCCCATTTGACCAAGCCAAACCAATACAATGGCGAAAATAAACGGAAGAAGATGAATGTGGTATAATAGAGTAAAAAATAATCATACAAGAGTCATTACTTTTGGGTTCACGATACTATAAAACTAAGAGCTGACGGAATGTACGGCATACGGAAGGGATTGATAGCGACAAAAATATAATGCGCTGTTTATGAAAATTTCCATCTAATAAACGTTAAATCAATTAGAGAATTAAGGAAGGGGACGGGTAAACACACCTATTCCCACAGTTGACACATCTGATGAAAAGAAAAGGTCAGGATGGTACCGCACAGTGAAGAGAAAACTCACGTTACGAAGGTCTAAGATGATTGTATCATCATTTGTCGGTATACATACAAACAATTGAAATATACGTACAGTCATCGGTTCGTCGGCGCTCCGCGTCTGTGCTTGACGATAGCGACATTTCCGCTAAACAATTTGATGGGATCAATGAAACGTGTCATACAAACTGTTCGCTGTACGCACCTGTTTGCATCGTCCGCATTGGAACGCTTCTGTCTCCGCCTGCTGTTCTTCGGCGCTAAGGGACAGGAACAGGTTTAGATCTCTAATCTTGCTGTCAGCAGCTTTTCTTTCCTCGGATGCCATTTCCTAGATGCGGTGAGCAAGTACTGTCGAGCTAGGGCAGAAGAAACCTCACCTCGCTGGTCATTGTGGCCAGTTTCTCAGCAGCTATGTCACTGGCCTGTTCTTGGGCCTGCAGAATGATGGAATCGGCCTGTTTCAGCAATGCATTGTCGGTCACGTCCTGGTTGAGGTTGGCCTTGCCTTTGGCCTCTCCCCCTTGGCCCCTCACCGCCGTTTTCACGACGGTAGTGGTTGCGGGGATGGTGGTCTCGGGTTTGGCGCTCCTCTTGCTCTGACCCGCCATAGGACCCGTGGACTGCTGTAGAATGCCTGATATCGATGGGGCAGCGGCCGGTGTCCGCTCTGGCGATGTGAGGTTCTCCAGCAGGTCATCTGGCAACAGTGAAGACGCGTCTAAGTCGATAACGATCCTGTTTTCCTACTCTATCGGTGGTTGGGGTGCCTCGCAATTTTGTATCAGCTCGTCGGCTTCCTCTCCGGAGTCTGGGAAGTAGCCCTCATCGTCTTTTTTCCCATTCTGCCCAGCCCTTGGTCCCACCTGTTCCACCTGCAACATTCGTTCCGCTAGGGTGACTCCTCGGCTCGCTGCTGCATTGGATTGCAACTCTGCCTCTTCGTCTCCCGCGTTTCCGATGTGTTTGTTCCTTCGCAGTTCGGCTGGTTGTTTCAGTCTGCTCGCGTTTCTCGGGGGCATTTTTGGCCACCATTGTTGGATATTGTTGTCAGGAGTGGTTCAGTGGGATCTAGAAGTAAGACTTTGCTAGTTGGCAAAGGCAGGGGAAGCAGCGAGCTGAACGTCTATGATCTACGTTCAGTGCTGCTGGCAGTAACGGTACAGGGAACGACAAGCTCCCGTGATACTCCGGTCCCGTTGACATCAAAATAATTCCAATTTGACCAAGCCAAGCCGATACCGTGAAATCGAGAGGGCACGATCAACAAGTCAGTACAAAGAAGCTGACTACTACTGGAAATTGAATTATTTCGACGCCGCGTATCATGTATAACTGATAATACAAGATTAGAGTGAAAATGATTTTTGGTTCGGTTGGATGATTGGGCGATGGGTAAAGACTTTCAGGAGAAGTGCAACTTCATATTCTTACTATGCCAGGAGAGGCAAACGACATGATTCTCATGTGCGGCGATAATCAAAATGACGTCACCAAAATACGTACCTGGCGATCATTTTATGAAAAAAAGTTGGAAAAAAAGATAGTCCTTCCACTAGGCTTTGGGCGACGCGTTATGTTTTCTCTCTGTCTTCTTATCAACAACAGCGCTCACGGAGCTACTTCCACCCCTTCATTTCGAACTTTAGAACGAAAGAATATGACGGCGATGAAAGATGTCAGTGGTACCAAAGATAGGACAGGAAAGTAGCGGGGAACAGTTGCTGGCATCAAAAGAATTCCCATTTGACCAAGCCCAATACCATGAAATCGATATACAATGACGAAAATAATGGAAGAAGATGAATGTGGTATACTGGAGTGAAAGGTGATCATACAAGAGTCATTACTTTTGGGTTCACGATACTATAAAACTAAGAGCTGACGGAATGTACGGCATACGGAAGGGATTGATAGCGACAAAAATATAATGCGCTGTTTATGAAAATTTCCATCTGACGAACGTTGAATCAATTAGAGAATTAAGGAAGGGGACGGGTAAACACACCTATTCCCACAGTTGACACATCTGATGAAAAGAAAAGGTCAGGATGGTACCGCACAGTGAAGAGAAAACTCACGTTACGAAGGTCTAAGATGATTGGATCATCAGTTGTTGGTATACGTACAAACACATTGGAATATACGTACAGTCATCGGTTCGTCGGCGCTCCGCGTCTGTGCTTGACGATAGCGACATTTCCGCTAAACAATTTGATGGGATCAATGAAACGTGTCATACAAACTGTTCGCTGTACGCACCTGTTTGCATCGTCCGCATTGGAACGCTTCTGTCTCCGCCTGCTGTTCTTCGGCGCTAAGGGACTGGAATAGGTTTTGATCTCTAATCTTGCTGTCAGCAGCTTTTCTTTCCTCGGATGCCATTTCCTAGATGCAATGAGCAAGCGCCGTCAAGCTAAGGTAGAAAAACCTCACCTCGCTGGTCATTGTGGCCAGCTTCTCAGCGGGTACGTCGCCACTAATAACACCTTCCCTCAGCGAGGGATTGCTCTTGTCCTTCAAATTGACGAATAGAGAACGTATTTTGCCCCTGTATTCGGTGTTGGAATTTCCAAAAAAGAGATTATAGACTTCCTTTTCAACTGCTTGAGCTCGTCTAAGGATCAGGTCGCTGGCTGAAAAGGGTATTAGGTAGGTGACTGGTGGTTTCTGTGCAGTACTCACGAGCATCCGAGTCGAACGCCAGAGAGTCGTAGATGAGTGCGATGCACTTGTTCCTTGTCGAATCCCCCGTCAGACTGTTATCTGAGAAGCCGTCCGTCTTGGCCGACCTCGTGGCCGCCTTGGCCGCTGTCTGCATCGTCGGCTTGCCATCTGAAGCCACTGAAGCCTTCCTGCCTGTAGACAAGGACTGTCAAGGCTTTCCATGGTCAACGAAAGAATCAGAACGCACCCGGGGCTGGTTTTCCATTCTGCACCGGCTTGCTCGACCCTCCACTTTGATGGCTCTGCTTCGCCTTCTCCACGTCGTTCTTCCACTTCTTCACGATGTCTTTCGCCAGGTCGGAGACATCCTTCGACGCATGCGTTCGGAGCTTGCCTACAGCTAGACCTACTCGGCTCTCCTATTGAATCCCGATTAGTATGTGCCCACACGACCAAAAAAATCTGACGTGAAATACCCACCCTAAGGACTGCTTCATTTACTTGGTAGTCTTTCTTAAGTATGTGTAGTATAGTTGTCAGCTCCTGCAGCAGGCAAAAATCAGTAAATTCGAGGAGCAACACACAGGTACTACACACCTTTTCAGAAGCGCCACTGCTTTGAAGCTGCTTGGCGTGTTTCTTTAACTCTAGGACTTGCGACATCGTATATGCCTCTCCTACTATAGTTGTACGACGTACACCCGGATACACTGTTACAAAACGAATACAGACTATCTCCAGGAAGTCAACAGCAATTTCCTTATCGCTGTCCTATCGAAAGAGGGAGAGAACGTAATTGAGGCCTTGGAAGAAAACAGGTGCAAATTGGTTACGTAACGGTTTCGAAGTTCAACTCACTGCTCGGACATACTGAAGGACATTATCTGGTTCAAAATATCATTATATGTTAATTATCGTTAACTGATGCATGTTGCTGAAGTTTAAAAATTCTCTGAGCATTCTTTCTCTTGCTTTTCTCCGCTTATCCATTTTTGGGCTGTGACTAAGCGGCTTCGACGGTCGGCCCTGGGGTTAGGGTTACACTGCTCAACGTGGACCACGACGACAACGGTCTCTCTTCCACCATGTCTGCTGCTGCTTTGCCGCCTCTAGAGCCGCTTTTCAACATAAATGGAAAGCGGACCCGCAGCGTATTTGCTTCTTGTCCTGACGCCGGCTTCAAAGACGAAGAGAAAAGGTATTTCGCTTATTTTACCTACAGAAGATTGTCCCACAGATTATCGACAGTGCACGGCTACGACTGGCGGTGAAGATCCATGACGAGTATCGTGATTTCAAGGAACTCCCGTCCGCACTTCTCTCTCAGCAGGCCCATGTGGGTCCGTCGCGTCCAAAGGAGCAACGGAAATTAATAACTGCAGGAGGTGCGCTCGCTGACTGACTTGCAACAAACATTGTGTTCACGCGATACAGCCTCTGCAGATGCAGAAACGTCACGCATGATTGCCAAAATCGACAACACGCCTGTCTCGCAGCCATCAACATTCATGTCCTCGAGTAAACTCTCACAAGCTCTCACCCTACATAAAACGACGCGGACGGTCAAGCCTACGTATCACCCACCATGGAAACTTGCTCGTGTTATTTCAGGGCACCTGGGATGGGTCCGAAGCGTAGCAGTAGAACCGGGCAACAAATGGTTCGCCACGGGTGCCGGCGATCGTGTGATAAAAATCTGGGATCTTGCGTCGGGGGAGCTGAAGCTGTCGCTAACGGGCCACATATCCACCGTGAGAGGTTTGGCCGTATCGCCACGGCATCCGTACCTCTTTTCGTGTGGTGAGGATAAGGTGCGTCAATTCGATCGGTAATAATGCATACTGATGAGCTCTTGGCAGATGGTAAAGTGCTGGGACTTGGAGGCTAACAAGGTCATTCGGCATTACCATGGACACTTGTCTGGTGTATATTCCCTATCCCTCCATCCAACTCTCGATGTGTTAGTCACTGCCGGTCGTGATGCGTCTGCTCGTGTCTGGGACATGCGGACAAAGGCCCAGATCCATGTTCTTTCCGGTCACACTGGTACAGTCGCAGATGTGAAATGCCAAGAATCTGACCCACAAGTCATCACCGGAAGCATGGATTCCACAGTCAGGTGCGTTTCAATAGAATGAGTTCCCCGTCTACTGCAGATGCTAACCATGACCTTTAGATTATGGGACCTTGCGGCCGGAAAAACCATGGTAACACTCACGCACCACAAAAAATCTATTCGGTCTTTAGCTATACATCCTACGGAATATTCTTTTGCATCTGGATCGGCGGGTGGTAACAATATCAAGAAATGGAAGTGTCCGGAAGGCACATTCGTGTTCAACTTCAGTGGACATAATGCAATCATCAACACGCTGTCGGTCAACGCCGAGGGCGTCTTCTTCTCGGGGGGTGAGGCGCCTCGGACTTTCTTTCATTACCGCAGCTACTTATTAGGGCACTTCTTTCCCCAGGCGACAATGGTACTCTCACACTCTGGGACTATAATACGGGCACTCCCTTCCAAAATATGGACGATATTCCTCAGCCTGGGTCCCTTGAAGCAGAAGCTGGTGTTTTCTGTTCGACCTTTGATATGACTGGAACGCGGTTGATTACCGGTGGTGCTGATAAGACGATCAAGGTCAGGCTCCATTTTGAAACGACTGTCCTGTTGTTGACAAATTTCTTGTCTAGGTTTACGCTGAGCAGTCTCAATGACCTTCAACATTATAGTACACCTGTATTTTTGTAATCTGTCTTCATTGGAATACATATTAACGTTCCTAGACGTCTTGTGTCGTGAACACTAGACCTTATGCATATACGAGCTTAAGCTCCCCGTCTAGCGATCCTGCACCTTCGGAAGGATGAAAGAGGTATGTTGAATGAAACGAATGCGGCGGCATACTGAGAGATAAGACAGCTGCAACATTCATTCTTCGATATTTACCCAGGCGTGGTCATGTTTTACTGTCTTCTGCTTCTGTTCATTTTTTTTCCGATTACAACTACTTCAGTTCAAAGCTTCCTTTCAGCGATATTCCGCTTGCAGGGCGCTATGTAGGGTTTCCTATGTACTTGCGACCTTCGTGAGACAGCATGGAGACACGCATGTTAGAAAAGGAGTGGATCTCTCTGTTAACTATACTAATGGCTAGGCACTAAGGCAGTCATGCTTGCATCGGGACTTAACCTCGGTTCCAAGTGCGTTTATTGCTCCATGAAACACTCCTTCGTGAATGACGTGGTGGTGCGTCAGGGTATCAACGGCCAAGACTTTTGGCCAATATGAAGCATGCCTATACCACATCTATAATATTTGTTGATGTAGAGTAGGACCAGAACGAGATAACAGTCCTAGCTGCGCCATCTGGAAGGAAGAGTATCTGTTTCTCGAGCAAGGGTTGCGTATCTTGCGTTCCGAAGAGCGTTCGCATGACAATATCTTTGGCAAACACCGAGCATCACATACGTGCCGCTCAAGTGGACTGTCTAAGAGCCTGAGAAATCAAAGCTCGTTTTGATTTTGACGACCTCTTGTGGGACAATGAAGAACTCCTGGTTGCACAACTCCGACGCTCCTGTGGGCTAGAGATTCTGCTCCACCTCACCAAACCGTTTTGCAGCTTTTCCTCCTACCGGCTCATCGTCATGAAGGGTATTCCTCGTCGTCTTTCGATGATCTGGGACGATGCGAGCGAAATTTTCGCTCGTCTCCATTACTTGGGAGAGGTGACGAGCAGGATTCAGATAGGTTTTCAAAGTCCCGAATGGCGAGCGTATTATACACAATGAAAGGACATTACCAATCTCTTCACTCAGATTTTCTATTATACATCAGTGTAGGATGGTTATACAGTATTACAACAAGACATCACGAAAGGATCTGCAAAAGAAAAAAGTAGACCGAAAAAGGACAGCAACATTCACACCCTTCTTCCTAGATCCTTTGATCTAGATATAGAACATACTCGTCTTGATTTTACTATGAAGCTGCAAAACCAAGTCAGTCCGAACCCAACATGCCAAACACACACTCACCCCTTTACCCCAAGCCTCCTCCGCCTCCTGGAAAACTTCCGCCGGACTAAGCGACTCTGAACCAGTCGAGTTATCATCCGATAAGATTTTACTTAGGTAGCACCTTCCCCTCTCGCACGCCAGATCCGCATAATAGGCCGCCGGAATCAGACTAACAGCCTTCGTCGCCCGCGCATACAAATAACTACTATTGTTCATTCCCTTCTGGAGATCATCCACATCAAGGCTGTTCTCATCGTAGATGACAACGTAATGCGTCGGCTTGACCGTGCCCTGCAGACCAGCGTGTGCTTGCAGATAGAAATCGTAATCAAATCTTTCCGGAAGGTATGAGAAGAATGGAATAATGCGCTGGAAGAGAGAGGGAGAGACTCACACTCCAGTAATCCCCTTGTCAACCACCGTCCCAGGTTTCGTGTTACCGTTCTTGTCTGCATTCGCACCATCTGTAGGGTAGAACCTAAGAGTCGTTGAGCAAAGAGTCAACAACGACCATAGCGCAACCTACCTAGAATGATGGCGCTTCCCGCATATAATGACAGATACAAGCGGTTTGTAAGCCTTCCCATCCTTGGTATTCAGTCTCTTCGCAGCCTCCTTGATCTGTACGACCTCCTCCCGAATGACGATATCATATTGGCCCTAGAACGGAAAGGTCAGCAAGACCGTCGCAACGAATTCCTATCATCGCTCACCTCAGAGACACCATCCCGAAACACGAGAATCCTCTCCGGCAACGCCTTGTTCTTCTTCTTGTACACCAACAGACGCTCATACATCATATCCCGCAACTCCTCGACGACCTAAATGGCACCATGAGCACTCGCAGGGGAATCAACAGAAAAAAGACAGACCTCTTTGGAGTGCTTATTAGTATCAGGCCTCTGGATCCTCATGCTCGCTGGGAACTGGACGAAATCATCATCCACGCTCGCCACGACCGCCGCGATCGACGGAGTGCCAAATCTCGTCCCCGGAGCAGGGTGGGTAACATCGATCCCCACCATCATCGTCTTCTTCTTGCACAACCACCTCATGGCTTGATCATCCAGCTGAACATGTCCTGTCAGTCGGTACGTAGCACCCAAAGTAAGAAATCCATACCTTGTGATTGATCCCCCCAAGCTTCGTATTCACCTTCAAGGCGATATTCGAGAGATACTGATCCTGTGTGTCCTTTCTCATCGCTTTGTCGAGCTGCATCGTAATCGTCTGCAACCCTAGCTCACAGTCTCCGATTCGCTAAGCTCATCCATCAGCTACACCATTTTCGAAACACACAAACGAGGTTCACCTTGACACCAGGATAAATGAAATTGTCCCTATGCATCAACAACACCAACACAAAACTCGGCCTGGGACCCGTTTGCATCGCATCCTCCAAACACGACCTGATGAGATTCAATGAGTTCACCCTCCCTGGATCCTCATGCACAGGAGCCAATGGCGCCAATTCCCCCAACAATCGTGGCATTCCCGCCGGAACTTTCATCCCGGCCGACTGCAGCTTCTCCGAGAACGCCATGATCAACGGCTTGATATCCTGCGGAGAAGGATATTTATCATGTATCCATTCTTGTATTGGGAGGACCCAGAATCCATTGACGGTCGCGCCGCGGTGGAACTTGGTGTCAACGATGTTCCATGAACCATTGGTCACCCTCAGACTTCCCTGACGGTACGACAATGTCGGAGGGGGAAGCTCGCGGCCAGGGATGACAGCCATTTCCTGGTCGATGGAGAGGTCAAACAAGTTGACGGGCGGCTGAAGAGGTGAGAGGGATAACTTTTTGAACCCCTCGTCGACAATAAACTCTGCATTAACGTGCGGGGGGTTACACGCGTATTGAATCATCTTTGCCACTTCTTGATCGTCTAGCCGTCCTCGATACGGATTCCCGGCTTCGATCTTGCATATTTCGGCGGGTATCCATATTGGTCTCTTGACACTCCCGACATTGACCACCGGGAGGTTAGTTGCACGATGCAGAGAAATTTTATACTCTGTACAGAGGTATAAGAGTCTCATCCATGGAGTCTAACGACGGTTACACGCACTTTTCTTGAAGAATTCCTCAACCGACATGTCCTTCTTTCCAAATTCTTCGCAGGGGAAAGTGGTGTCCCGGGCAGATTTAAGGCCAATCTCCGAGAGCTTGTAGCGACGTTCATATCTAGGATGGGTAGTAACGACCTTGATGCTTCTGGCAAGCGCCTTGGGAAGCGTTGGCATTCCCCCCGAAGAATTCCGATTGAACGACTTAAGAACACCTGCGAGATTACCTGGCTCTACGAACGGCGCCATACAGACATTTCTGGTGGCGAGTTAACACACGATCGTATATTTAGTCCGAACTCACATGTTGACCATCAGCTGCTGATAAGCCGGCCGAACAGAGAGAAAATACCCTCTCCATGCCTCGATGCCTGGTCCGAGAACCTTGCGTTCACCAGGAGGAGGCTGAAAGTAATACTTATTCTGCCCGATACGCACGCCCGTGTGCAGAGCGTTCTGCTGCATTACTAAATTGAGAGCAGAAATGATGGGTAATGGATCGTAATCCCTGTATTCCTTGTCAGCGTTGAGGTATCTAAATAAAGATATGAAAAGACAATAATGATAAGAATACCAAACACGCACTTGGAGAGTTCACTGAAGTTCAGGTCGCCCTTGAAGACGACGGAAACAGTATATGTGATGGTGCTAGGTGGAGGTCCATTCTGGCCCCCTTCGTAGAACGGTATTTCTACGTGCAGATCGGACAATGACAATCTATTGGTGGACACGAGACGCGCACTTCTATCGTGAACAATAGAGCCTAGAGAGGGATGAACTTCGGGGCGGGCCTCAAGTAACTGGAAAATACGGTCTTTGCGCGTTTTCGAAAGGGTCGCTGGCTCGATTTTGATTTCGTAGTCGAACCAAGGGCCCTTGGGGAGTTTCATAGCAAAGAAATTAGAACGCAAAATGATGGACTTGCCCAAGGTACCAAAGCCAGGACGCGTTGGACGTTCTGGCTTGGGTGGTACCTTTCGAAGGGCATCAATAAGCTCGCCCTGGTTCTTTGATGTCAGGCGGTCGGGTATCTGTGCTGGAACATTTTCCTTGTAGATGTCGGGGCCACTGAATCCACCTCGCCCTTTAAAGTTGTCGCCACCAAGTCCGCCACGCCCTTTGTCATTGCCACCACGACCTCTATCAGAACCACCTTTGTAATGTCGACTCATGGCGATGTGGTTACGGAGGGGAGTTGCGAAGCCTGACCAAGACTGGGATCACTCGCGCTCAAGGCGAAAGGAAAGAGACAAAAAGTAAAAGATGATATGATTGGAGCGCTGTGAAACTGATATCGGCGGAGACGTCGACGTCGTTGTCAGCACTGGCTCGGCCTCGTCGTCGTCGTCGTCGTCGATCAGAGTAAAGAAGCGCGCGTGGCAAGGCGCGCTTCAGGCGCGCTTCTTAAGTACGCGAGTTGGAACTCCGCTGCCACAATCAGCACAAATCATGCGTAATCCACCGTCTAGTCTCGTAAAGGGCCAGAATCATCGATTACTATGCCTCCATCTAGTTACGTTTATTGCTCCATGAAACACTCCTCCGTGACTGACGTGGTGGTGCGTCAAGGTATCAAGGGCCAGGACTTTTGGCCAATATGAAGTATGCCTATACCACATCTATAATATTTGTTGACGTAGACTAGGACCAGAACGAGATAACAGTCCTAGCTGATGCCCTAAACGTCCTCGTCAATGACGATCGAATCATTCCGATCGAATCTCGTGTGCTTGATCACGCGAACGTCCCTCGCAGCTGTCTTTCGACGGTCAGCCGCATCCTGCATTCTTACCCCTATCCGAGACACTGCCGTAGAATTCCTCAGGGCCACCTCTGCCATGTGGAAGGAGGTGCAGCGATTTCTCGAGCAAGGGTTGCGTATCTTGCCAAGTTCCGAAGAGTGTTAGCATGATTGCAACCGCCGAACGTCGCGTACGCGCCGCTGAGGTGGACTACCTAAGAGCCTGTGAAATCAAAGCTCGTTTTGATTTTGACGACCTCTTGTGGGACAATGAAGAACTCCTGGTTGCACAACTCCGACGCTCTTGGGTTAGAGATTCTGCTCCACCTCACCAAGCAGTTTTGCAGCTTTTCCTCCTACCGGCTCATCGTCATGAAGGGTATTCCTCGTCGCCTTTCGATGATCTGGGACGATGCGAGCGAAATTTTCGCTTGTCTCCATTACTTGGGAGAGGTGACGAGCAGGATTCAGATAGGCTTTCAAAGTCCCGAATGGCGAGCGTATTATACACAATGAAAGGACGTTACCAATCCCTTCATCCAGACTTGCCCTTACACAACAAGTTGGCATAATTTGGCTCAACTTCGCATCCAGTGTTTGTATAGTTACCGCTCTCAGGAACTTCCTATCGACCCCGAGTATGTGGGACTATGGGATCCCGATGAGTCTGTGTGGAAACTGGTATTCATTCTGGAGTTACTAGAACAGTCGTAGATCTGATAGGAGCAAAATTTGCAGTCGTGAAAGACAGTGTTGCATGCAAAGCAGGCGGCCAAAGCGTGAGATCATTCAAATACAGATACTATCGATTGCGCGTCTACAGTGCCCTTCCTGAATCACTGAGGATCAAGCAGTGCTGAACTGAGTTGAGAAATGATAAATATCTGGACTCTACAAGAGGCTGGATTAATGACCATCTACCCTTGCTAGTCTTTGGTAGACAGAGTGGAGACAGGAGGAGATGAAGGATCATTGTGTTTCATACGTGTCACACTCTCCTCAAATATCTGAGTCCCCAATGGACATCTTAAGGTGCTAATATGCCTTAGACGACGTAACGCAGCGGTCACGGTGCATATATTAAGAATGTACAGTCATTAGTACGACCGACAGGTGGATGAGGGATTGTCGTTTGTGTACCCGTGGTAGACTCGTGTGTACAATGGTAGACTAGAAATCCAGGCAAACACCATGCGCTCTTCCGTGTCGGCACAATGCCCTGGCGTTCGTTCTTGAGACTGTCATCTTAACTGGAGATCTATCTACTGGAATTTGTGACAACTTACGTTAAATACACCTGCCAACTTATCAAATCAGAGTGGGTGATATGAACATCATATATACAACTACAAGATACAGGCAATTGTTGACTCGAGCTTAATTTATGGAACAGGCAACAGGCAACAGGAAACAGCCGAAGGAGTCTTCTCAATATCTAGCCAATACTACGCCAAAGAAGGGAGTACAGAATCCGATGGTCGTAGACTGATAGAGCCAGTCAGAAGCTTTGGCATGTATAAGGATAGCAAGTCTATCCAGAGAGAGGCGAGACGCCAGAATTATGAAGACACAAGTTTCACGAGCAGCGGTGAATGTCTAATGTAGAGACTGCCATTATCGAGGAAGGAAAGAGAGAGAAGAGCAAGTTGACTTTGGTTGCTCTTTGTAGCGCGTCGTCAAAGGTCGAATAGCAGCGGGATTTCAGTGGGGGTTCTATTCAGTGTGAGAGCATTTATGCAGGTTAAGTGGATTGGAACATACGTGAATGCATCAGTCAGTGAAAGCTGACTTCGTTCAGTTTCAGTAGAAACTGAAGGTCGGTGTGCTTCGACGTTGTGAAGGGAGGATGCGGTGGAAGGATGAGGGCTTCTTTGCACGGGCTCATGATTATCATCAGCGGTGTGGCGTGGCAGTGAATCGGAAAGAGCAGGAAGCAAGGGATATGAAGGCGAGCCATTACATGATTTTTTCGTAACAAAATCTTCGTGGAGTGTGCACAATTGCTTCCATCCACGTTTCGAACTGAACTAAGAATACAAATTATACGCAAGGGATGCAGGATCAAATAGATCACTTACGACAATAGAGAACCTGTGGAGGTCGCGTAAGATCTTAGCAACTTTTGTGCGGCGATCTGGCAACGACGTTTCGTTCAAGTGTGAATCAGTCAGTGTACCCAATCAAGCAACAACTTCAATTCTCGATATCGCAAATGCATAGATTTTCTGACTGACTGCTGCCGCAGCTCTTGCGGGTATCCCGTATATCTGTGACATACATAACGTAGATGAGAGAAATTCAATGTACTTGAAGCTGACAAATACCTACAGATGAATATTATGAACCCACATATGGGCCATAATGTTGATGGCGGCAAGAAACTTTCCATGAGGATACTTAATACAACCCCCGAGCTCCGATACCGACAGCAAATAGAAACGTCAAGAGCTGACAAATACGACTTGCCAAGGTGTCCAACAACCCATTTCTAAGAGTATTCTTAGACGGATGCAGTAACATCACTGAAAAGACTTACCTTCATCATTTATCGAACATCAGAGGTAAGCTGTGTCACATCCGCTACCATAGAGATCGACAAATCAGATATCTCCTTTGTTAGGTCTTCACTGAAGGCGATATCATCAACTTCAGAAAAGAGAGTATCCCGTCGCCGGGCAACGCTCGTAATAGCCGTTTCGTGACCCTTCGCTAGAGTGATGATGTTTGCGACTGTCGCCAGAAGGATTCCGGCATCGGTTTTTTTTTTTTGCAACGCTGAGACAAATGAAACAACAGGACGCGTAGAGGAGAGTATAACATACAACCATGCATATTTGTATAATCGCTCATGGGCGGTGAGAAGCGACTGGTATGATGGGATCAACGAGTCTCTTGGGACTCAAAGTCGACGTAGAGGCAGTAGTGTAGGCGTTGAAGAGCCGACTCTTCAATCGAGTTGCAAGGGAAAAGATGCTTCCAGCATCGTAATTGACGAACGCTCAGATAGGTCATGGTTGGAAAGGAAATGCAGCTGTCCTGCTTGTCGCCAAAATACGGGCACGTGTTATGCACGTGCTCATCGCGTGGTGGCACTAATATTCGAAGTCATAAATAAATTAAACGTACCAGGTATAAGACTACTTTGCCTACGAAATTATTAAGGCACCTGGTAACATTACCTTTCTTAAGATGAGTCGACTATCAAGTTCCACTTCTAGAATTTATAAACATAATTCAATTCGACACCCAGAAATAATAGCACCTTAAAATCCCTGAAAAAAAAGCTACATGACAGATCAAAGCATCGACATAAACAGACGGTATACAACAATATGGTTATCAACATGAATAGTAGCGCTGATGTTGCAGAAACACGGGGGAGATGGTACAAGTACATGCATCAAAAAAGATTAATGTTGCAATCAGCCAGCCCAGCCTTTCAGTGAGCTGCTACAGGAAGAATTGGGCGAACCGTACACAGGCTCGGTAGGTCCGTACGTCGTCTGACTCCAATTGTTCGCGTCGTAAGATGAGATTTGCTCCGTGGAAAGTGACTCGGAGGATGAATATCCCGATTGATGAGCATCAGAATCGAGTTGAGATGGCGACACCACTGACGCGAGAATCCCCGAACCATGGCCAGGGAACACGCACTCGCGATTGGGCGTATGTGTTCCCTGCCCATGGCCGTAGAAGCTCGGGGGGTCAAACAAGACCCCAGGATGTAATATCTCCGGATCGCGTAGGTACGGCGGTGGGGAATTGTCGGGAGAGCTAGGAGTGTGACTGAGAGGCAGTGTTGGCAGGGGTGCGAAGGCCGGAGTGCTGCAGGGGACGTGAGAAGAAGACGGAGATGTGCCCGAGAATGGTGTCCATGGGGTTGGGGTGCTACTGACGTTAGGCGGGGATGGGTTGAATGGAGATGAGATATATGAATCTAAGTTCGGGGGCGCTGCGGATGACGAGGCAGTTACCGGGAGATTAGACGGTATGGGTGACGCCATGGACATAGGCGACCAATGCGGAGCCGGTTGGTGGTACCCATGCATACGGCTTCCCGCAGAAATTGTGTGTCGAACACGAGCGCTGCGGTCAATCACAGAGTGGGAGACAACACGACCTCCAGGAGCTCTTGTCATGTCCATGTCGATGGGCACTGATCTAGCAAGCAATGTCGACCTTCGACTTGTCTCGGTGACTCGCTCATCCCGAAAAAACGGCTTTCGAACGGGCTTGGTGCCGTAAACCTTTTTCTTCGTCAACCCATGAACCTGCTGCAGATGAGCGACAAGACTCGGCGCCTCTGCTGTTGGTTCTGGCAGGAGATGAGGGGGGGAACTGGTATCCGGATGGTCTTCAGTGAATGAAGAATCGAGCGTGTGGTAAGACGCTGAAGAAGGGGGCTGCATTTCAGGTGAGATAGAACACGGAAGAGAAGCTTCCAGTTTTTACGTACATTTTTGAAGGATTCTGGAAGACATCGGTGAAAAATGTTCCAGTCAGTGTCTAGGAGTGGAACGATATTTGCCACCAACCTTGAGCAAAGAGACTTGGTGTAATGGTCGGGGGTTTGCCAGAGAAGCGTACGAGGAAACGCTCCGATTCTGCAGGAAGACACAAGGTCTCTTCGACGTTTCTCTGCAGCATTGTCTGTTGGTCGAAACGATTCGCGGTTAAATGTCTTCCGAATGCGATAATAAACGTACCGTTTCATTAAACAGCGTGGTCAGTCCAGTCATGTCTTGGTAAGCGTTTAATATCATGTGGCATTGGATATTGGTCTAGGAAGATGGATGACGGTGTGAACGTCGGCGTGCTTAATCATCGAGGATTTAAAAAAAAAGTACCTCCGCGAGTTTGTGCGCAAGGCCGAACCACGAATTGTAAAATGGGACATTTGACGTGTGCTGCTTGGCATCTGTGCCTTCCACCGGTGAAGAAGCTGCGATGACGAGGATATTACGAACAGTTGACGGCCCTTGTATATTTGCCGAACACAGAAACTATATGACAGTTTTCATATCTGACGTATACGGGCGACGGCTATACTTACTTCAATTGCGCGCCAAATATCTGAACTTGAGAGAACATTTGAAGAACAATGATTGAATTGTAGGTCCTCCAGACAGGTGTCTAGACTACCGCATTGCCGGGGGACTCCAGGTCCCGTGAACTGGTCACCAGGAAGCAGAGTTTCCAGAACGTAGGTCGTATGCTGGTCAGGATATCTGAGCTGGGCCAGCCACTGCATGCAATAACAAAACATACCGGAGTGCCCGGATACCTGGCTTCGAGCTTGCACAGGACAGAGCGAAGATAATGATCCCGGAGATCTGGCCACAACCGTTCTAAAGCCCAGGAATTCTCAACGAGAATGAGTGTTATCACTGAACGTGGTTCTACTGATTTCTGTAGTACCGAGGTAGGTCCTACGTGGTCGAAGGGAGGCGACATTGACACAAAGCGGTCTACGCCGAGGACCGAAAAAAACGTTGAAGCAAGCCGTTTAGCTTACGGCAATGGATGGCACAGCGAAGGAAATGGTAGAACGTCCGAAGAAAGTGTGCGAGCCGGCCTTAATAATCAGACATGAAATCGTGGATCCTAATAAGACTTTTCAGCGGACTTTCTAATTATGACAATCGCTGAGCAGCACGAGACTCGGGGCGAAAACGGTTGGAATGATTCAAGGGATACAACGTTATGGCTCAGACTGTAGTTGTATCCGGGTCACCCGGTCAAGCAAGAAGTCGATATGGTTGGGAAACAGTCTGGAACGTCGCTTTGTTGGTGTATTTATGTAACCTATATAACCCATGTAACCCGTTTCTG
This sequence comes from Guyanagaster necrorhizus, assembly GCF_019112545.1. Lineage (NCBI taxonomy): Eukaryota > Fungi > Basidiomycota > Agaricomycetes > Agaricales > Physalacriaceae > Guyanagaster > Guyanagaster necrorhizus. The sequence continues at coordinate 90,142 of NW_025064933.1, forward strand.
CTGATCAGCGGAATGTACACGGGAGACTCGTGTGTAACGCACCAATGAGGTCGTATTACTTCAAACACCGAGAAGTAAGTGCAACGAAGAGACGGGCGCGTCGCCAAGTGAGAATCGGTCCTTCAGACAGACGAGAAGTGTCAGAGCCTGGCGTAAAATATTGTTCGTTACTTAAAGTTTTCAAGGGAACATCTCACGAGGCCGAGGATGGCAACGCTCTGCCACGAAGATGGCCCTAGATGGATGGTCCACGTGCCTGCCATAATGACCGTCGCGGACTTGAAAATTGGAACGCATTGTCGAAATGGGCTGCAATACCGGCGATCGATTCTATGCTCGAGAAGCACTACGGCACGGCCACCCTGACGGTCCACGAGAACAGAAGTACGGTTTCAACTTCTCCTGGTGGTAGTACAACCTTATCGATATCCATGCCTTACTTATTAAGGGCTTAGGCACTGAGGACATTAGATATTGTTACGAAGACATCAGATGTTTCTGATAAAGCCGGATTAAATACAAATTCTGACAAAAGGCACGCTGGAATAAGACAATGTCTTTGGATGGTGTACGGATCTCACCGAAGACAGATGGTTGCATTCCAGACGGATCACAAAGAATCCCATAGCAGGTCCTGCAGTGGTACATCCAACTCTTTAGCTAACCCTAATACTACATCGTACGAGACCCCGCATTTGAACATCGGTGGTCCATCTAACCTTTCGACCGGCGAAGTACGATGAAGCAACCTTGACGATGTTAGATCTATGATCTACGGATGCAATTGGCGTCAGAGTCGGCAGGCACATTCATCAGGACGACCCTCGGTACTCACAGTAGAGCAGACGCCGACCCTACTGACTTCCATATCGGTGTACTCGCCAGGAATTGAGAAGTCAATCTTGGAGGGTCTGAAATTGTCATCGTTATCGTTCTCTTCAAGCAACGCGCCCAAGATGGCTAACATGCGGTCGAGGGGGAATACTGCTGGTCCCAGAAAATGTTGAGGGATCTACAAGAAAGTCAGTTATACCAGAGGAAAGGGTGAGGAATGATAACCTTGATAGGACCGCTTTTGATTTTCGCAGAAGGTGCCTTGGTGATCCGTCGACGTTTGCGCTTCTTCTCGTCCAGGCCCCTGCCAAACATCCTCAGGTCTGATTTAGCCGGATTCATCGAGGCCAGGAACGAGGAGATGAGAATAAACTTGGACATTCTCGTTAAATTCCGATATGGTTCTGCAGGCTTCTCTTTGACCGTTACGCCAATTCGTGGCTTACTCAAGTGGTCGACTCGGTGAACCGGAAATACAATTTCTAGCGCCTCAGGAGAAGGTTTATTGGCGTCTGCCCAGTCCTGCGCATTGCTGAAACGGGGATAAAGCTGTTCCAGCGCAGCAGTAATACTGGGTTTGAAATAGCGATTTAGACGCATGCGAACTTCCTCTGGAGGTGTAACAAAATCATGGGTATCGTCGACCAGCATCGCGTCATCGGTAAATAGGTGTTCATTATCATCCCGTTCGGTAAGATTGCTATCGTCTTTTCCCCGTTCCATTGCATGATTGTCCAGTATAGGTTGGACAAAACCCGGCCATCGCGCGGCGGCGGCGTATGCAAGTTCATCAGGATCATTGGTGAAAGGGAAACACGCGTCGCACAGGATTGATGCAAAAGACGCGTGGATGCCTTCAAGGGCTGGGTGATACGGATTGAGGGAGAGGTTTGGTTCAGTCTGACAAGACTGAAACACGGAACAAAGGTGCGCAACACAAGCTAGGTAAAGTTTACATCAGACGCACTAGTTGTAAAAGGGAGGTAATGTTACCTTCTTTTGTTGGAATAGATATATCCACAAAGTAAGGGTCCGGAGAAGCCCCAAGAGAAGGCCTCATGTCGTCCCACCTTCCAGAAGAGACGAAGATAATTGTCACATCAATACGCGTCTAAAGATAAATCAGTCGCCTGCATGCTTCCAAAAATGGGCATTGCCTTACCATTTCTGCAAGACGCGTCAAAGGAACGATGAGGTCTGGTAATCGATCCTTGAGACGTTCCACACGCTCAATCACAATTACAAACCGCGTGACTCGAGGTAGATTACTGTCACTATGGTGCAAGAACGAATAAAGCGTCTTTAAGCCGCGCAAAAACGCGTCCAGTGATTCATTATAACGCCGGGTATCATTGGGTCCTGACCAGTTCGTACACCCCTCTTCCCAAGAAGGCGTCCATTGTGCGAGTCCATTAAGAATCGCGTCGAACAACAGTCTGGCTGAAAAGCACGTCACAGCATTGACATGAACAAGGTGCATAGAAATGGTGGTGCTGGTAGTGGATGAAAGCGCTCCAAGTACAGCTTGTGTGGTCATACGGGGTGAAATTGGATCATTTATGAAGATAAATGGAGAAGGCGAGGCATGAAGGAGGAACGACACCTCACGGAGGCGGTGATGATGGTACAAAAGAGGATTCGAAGCCATCAAGAAATAATATATCCAAACAAAGAGTCCATAAGGCTTCATCGGGCCGTCGGGCCGCGGCAAGTACGATCCATGCGAGTACACAAGAAACCATACAGATCTATAGGCGGTATCTAAATAGTATTAAAAAGTCCCGATGAATGAGAAATTAGGAAGACAGAACCCCTTTCACCCAGTCGGCAATTAAGTTTCGCAACGCTTCCGAATGCGATAACCAGGGCATATGGTCGGCTCCTTCAATATCGACAATCTTGAGATTCTTCCAAGGCCCCAAGGCCCTGGCCGCTGACCTCCCATCTACTATCAGATCATCTGTACAAGCTATCGCTAAGAGCGGTAAGAATCCGTTCTCCCCAGCTTTGAAGAACTCGGTTGCATCTTGCTCACGGGTGCATACGAAATTGGTTATAGCTCGAGGCTGGGTAACGAAATTTCCCAAACAGAGGGATTGGAGTTCGAACGAAGCATATTTGGAACACCCCTTGACAAATCTCCGAGATGCATCTTGGAATTTCTCTACATCATCTGTCTGATTCAGGGAAGGCAGGCAGCCGAGTGCGAATTGTGTTCCAGCCTTGCTGATTCCAGGACCCATGAAAGGCACTCCGGTGAGATGAATAGCTCCAGATAGGTACTCTTCATTTCCGGGGTGATGCGAGAGGATGTCTACGATGTGAGTGGCTGAAATCACATCAGCTTCACACGGCCTTGTAGTGAAATCCAGCACACCTACCTCCTAGACTCCTATGAGAAGTGAGAAATTGCTAGGACAGAATATCGTATAAAACATACCATCCTAATACAAAAGGTTTGCTTAAACTGAATCCTTCTACAACGGCATCAAAGTCCTCCGCAAGACGCTTAGACTCCCATGCAGATGGAGAAGTGGGCATTCCACTTCTGCCATGACCACGAGTATCATATCTCACCTGTCGGCAAAATCATCATTAGGGCAGGAAAAAAAAACGAACTGAAAATTCCTACCAGATAGAACAGGTCGGTCCACTTGGTATCATTAAATATGTCATTCCATACAACGGAACTGAGCGAAACTCCGTGAATGAATACAATTGCAGGTCTGGAGGGATCTCCCGACGCGTCTGCATAAATTGTAGTACCATCAGCAGATATGAGCATGAGCGATTTAGTGAGGGGGGACATGCTGCAGCGGTATTAGGGATGATGGGAAAGGCAGAGGGGCATAGAACTCGAACGGTATATATAAACGCTGAGAGAGCGCCATGAAGATAAGTCCATTAGTCCAAATGACGGCTGCTGCGAATCTACAGGGTAAATTCAGGTTAATTGAAGCATGTATATCCGGCTGCTACAAAAGAGTGCTATGAGCCAATCGTTCTTGGACAACTCATTTTAGTGGTACCGACCAATATAAATAAAAGAAAGGCACCTTGATTAGATGCGGTCACTTCACATTGTAAGGACACAATGCGGGCATCATCCTGGGATTCGTGGAAGGCTGATAGAACGGAAATAACAGGCACCGACATCAGAAATATCTAGGATATTTCAGGAAATTTCCTAACAATCGAGGCCGGGTTATCTGGGTTTCCCGGCGGAAAAGGGCGGTACTTTGACTGGGATTGACGTTGCTGCAACCGTGAGGGCTGTTAGGTGGCCGAGGCGCGAATAAGGCATGCAAACTCCCCAGACTAGAGCGCTCACGCAGTGAAGCCTCGTGGAAAGCGTCGGGTTTGGAGTGGATTTAATTGCATTCAAGGCATCTGTTAGTCCACGAGCTCCATCGCCGACTCGGATTCACTGGCACGTGGTCGTATGCGGAACTTGCCGGGCCGTGCCAATACCGTGACAGCCTTTGTTTGACAATTTGTTGAACTTGTCGACTTTACAGAATCCAACTTGAACGCCTGAGTGCCTTAGGGAACTCAGGAAGTACAAATAACATTGCGGCGGCGCTGAATACAAAGTAATCTATGTCCTCGTATTCTTATCTCATGAGTCTCCAGGTGGTCCGAACAAGACGTTCTTGTATGTGATTATCATCCACCACTTCAAGTTGCCAGAGAACATTTTCTTGAACAGGAATAACTGTTCATTTCGTTCGCGCCATTGTCGCCTCAACATGTGCTCGCACTCCGCCTTCCCAGTCATCCCAACATATACTCAGAATCGCAGTATCTCGTCCCAGCGGAAATCCGTCCTCCTTAGGATCCCCTTTTCTCACGGAAATGCCGTTCCCACCGCGAGCCTTGGATGTACGCCACGCTCTATGCCACCTTAAAATCCCTTCTTGCTGGAACCCCATCCTTTTTGCCGTCCTGACGCTGGCAGTATTGGCTGCATTGGCTTGCCATACCACTCGACGCAGACCAAGGCCACCTTCACCCGGCACATCCAGTGCATATTTCATGAGCAGTCCGACGGCGTTGGACGTTACATGCGTTTTATGAAACGTCGGAGCGATAATCACGAAACCTATTTCTGCGACTAGATCTTCGGCTGACGAGTTTAGATAACCGATGACTCCTGCATACGCCGACTCCCCCGACTTGGTCGTATCGTACACCGCGAACAAAGTCATTCCAATGTCGTTTTTCATCCTCTTGTTCCAGAAAGAAGCGATGAACTCTTCTTCATCCTTGAACGGACCAAAGGGAACGAAATCGTAGAGGCCGACATCAGAGCAGACTCTGACTAGTAGCCTCGTATGAACAGCGAGCTTGGCAACGAGATCAATAATTATGTTTTTCAATTCTTTGAAAACCTACATCAAAAGGCACCAACTTGACGCGCTCACTCTCCAACGTCGGCGGAATGGGGAAGCAGAAATTCGCAGGAGCCATCTGTGAAGTGACGCGTTGGTCTAAAAGCAAAGGAAGTTGACAGCCTATGACTCAATCCATTCGTTACCCCACGTGCCTCCGGAATGAGTCATTTTGGTGCAATAAGCCGCCCCTCGAGGAGTTTAGTCTGCGGTTCCGTCTCATAGTACGTCGTTGGCTTGCCTTCTAAACCCTTGGATATCACTTTATCAAATCTACGGACAAGTGAAACCCTGCTGTGAAGCCTTGCATTACTCGAAGACTCCTAGATCTCTGTTTTTCTAGTCGTGGGCTCAATAGTCGCAATGCAAACGTTGTGATCAATATGACGGGGGACGTATCGTTTGTTTTCTATACATAGGTCAGTTCGTGAATAAATGCTGATCTCCAAGGACATACCTAAGCTCGGGATTATTGCTGCAGATTTCGCGCGAGAGGTTTTGACGCCGCAACTTGGTCCCGAAGAAAGCGTTCATGGCCGTGCAATTCCCATGCGCAAGCTTCTACTATACTACTGGCACCGTAGCGTTTGAAATCTAATTCAATCCATATGTAGGAGCGAACAACGACAAAACCAAGCCTCGAAAGGCAATGCTACCGTCTTGTCTTTAACCTAAAGCTCAGAGAGCAAGGAAATTATCGAGCTATCCTAACCACTTCGTTCCATCATGTGCGTTGGATTCCTGCTCAATTGAGCATGACAGTTTAATTAACCCAAATGAATTTGCATTGATCAGAGCTGGATCAGAGTGCAAGTTCGTGTCTCAGGCCAGCTACTCGTTACAGGAGCTCACTTTACTCTTTGCTTGGTGGAGCCTTCGGTTCTCCCGAAGATCCTTTTCTCCAAAACATCATCGTCCGTTAACGTTCCTGAGATGTTTATCATTGCCGGCTGGGGGGTCTGAATTTGCATTGCAAGTTAAGTTAAAGGTGCTGCGGAAAATCCTGGAAGATCATTCCCATTTTAAGTTGTGGGCAAAGTTCGCGTCTTCGTGAATCATAAAGTAGGTTGGGTGCATTTTTTATGATTGGCGACTGCAGCAGCTCTAACAGCGACGCGTCAATATATCAGGGGCGTTTTGAAACCGACAGGGGCACGTTCTCGGGATCTTTCTCTGCTTCATTGCGGACCCGTTAAAGAATATTCACTTTTTTCTGGTATCATCTTGATACCGAAAGTCACTACTGCACTGGCTGTCAGTCTAAACTGATGCTGTCCCAGGCGCTGCATTCAGAAATGGGCTGCGAACCTGTCATGAGGACCAGGTAGTAGATCGTTATCACTGCCAGAACGCCGACTTCCAATTATTTTGCAGGCAGCAACGTGTCGTCAAACGATTCTTGTCATTTGGAATTTGGAAACTGGATAGACTTCAGAAAGAATTATTTCGAAGAGATCCCTCCAAAGATCATGTTCGAATACATGCAACAACCGATTCACGCAGACCAGATGACGGGGAGAGGCCCCTTCCTCTCCTCTTATACGAACTCAAACCGTTCGTCCCAGACAGCTGAAAGACGCTCTTTTCCTGTGGCATGCTATGACAGATGTCAAATTCACACTCTCGTTGCCAACGCGTGCCTTTTCCTCGTGTATCATGGACGGTAATAGACGCCAAGCACAGATTTTTATCCAGGGGTCTATGCTAAAACACCTAATCCCTGCCGTACTATATAACGGACAGTGTCCCATTATATCCGTCTGCATTCCCTCCCTACGAAAAATGTTCAAGGCTGCAGCTGTCCTTGGTTTCACCGTCCTTCCTGCCTTGGCCTCCGGTCCTCTCCCCAGGAAAATAGTGGCTCGGGAGCTAGTGGCAAGAGATGACGGTGTCATCCCAGCTCTCCTGCGCACTCCTTTCCCCAGATCGTTAGACGGCCTCGTAGTTCGTCAAACCGGTACTTGTGAAACTGGATACCTCCCTTGCAGTGATGGTCCGTCGTGCATTTTTTCCCTTTTAAATTTACGCCACTTGTATTAAAATTCCTCCAGGAAGCGGCTGTTGCCCAGTCGGGTGGGCAAAAACTCTGCTCGCACGTCCCGGGGTCACTCGTTCTAACCAGACCATTCCTTTCCAGCGAATACTGTGGGACGTGGGGAGGTTTGTTGGGATGCTGTCCTAACGGTGAGACCTGTGTGGCCAACAATAACCAGGAATGCGACTACGTGGGATACACGCTATGCTCTGGCGAGGACTTCTGTTGTCGTAAGTCTTCTCTCGTTCTACGAGGAAACGGGTCCCAAGATGCACTGTAGCTGCTGGTGATTTGTGCTACCGTGATAGCACTGGCTCTCCTGCTTGCAGCGATCTATCAAGCGGAGGCACATCGAGCTTCTTGATCTCAAGCGCCTTGGGGACTACCTTCGTTTCTGGTACAACTAAGGCTGCGGTTACCAGTACCACAGTCTTGCGCAGCAGCAGTGCTTTAGGATTCACGACAAACGTCCAGGCCGGCACCACATCTAGGTATGCTGCTATTTCCGCTGCGGTCGTTTCATAATTTATATTGTGATCTTCAAGTCCCACCGGTATCACTCGCAGCGTTGCTACAACGATCGCTGCGGCTGGAGATGCGTCCTCGTCCTCGTCCAGCAGCATCAGTTCTGCGGCGAACAGCCAGACAACGGGTCTTAGTGGACTCGGTCGTAATGGTGCAGGAATAATTGGCGTGTCGTTCAACATCGTTGCATTTGCCGTCTGTTCTACGCTTGGTTTCACCATCTTTAACTAGATGTAGGATACCTCTCCCTTATGACTTTTGCCATCGCTTTCCTCACCGGACAAAAAGTACTACTCTCCTTTCAATTGAACGCAATGTGCCCTTTGTTACTGCATCCTGATCATCAGCAATAAACGTCTCAATTGAGGGTATTTACAATGTAAAAACTTCATTTCGTCGTCGTTAATGTATTTTCAGTCTATCAGTATCTCTTTAATGCTCTGAGTCTTGTATATCTACTTGTACAATTATGACCTTCGTCACTCTCTAGATAAATAGCCATCAATGTGTGTTACTGGCAAAGAGCAACGACTATACTTACATTCTCCCATTTTAGTTCATCATTCTATCAAGGCTTGGCCAAAAGCGAACGACCTGTCATTTCTTAAAAAAAGTGTCTGTGTGTTAGCCCCGCAGTCCAGCAACAAGAAATTAGAGCTCACCCTCAGGTATCTCAAGACCCTGTTATCGCAAAGGCTATCAGCATAATGCCAGAGGATAAGGAAGTACGAATACGCACGAGAAGGTCCAAAACAGTCGGAGCGACGTCGCACAACGCGCCTTCTTCCTCGCCCTCCTTATCTTCTTTGAATTTATACTTGTCCGGGTCTCCGGTCATAATGAACGGCACAGGGTTCGTCGTGTGCGCGGTATGAGGAGCGCCCGTCTCGAGGTTCTTCATCTGCTCCGCATTCCCATGGTCCGCGGTAATGAGAAGAATATATCCAGCCTCCTGGCACGCCTTGTACACAGTACCCACGGCTTCATCGGTGTGCCCGATAGCTTCGACGGCGGCATCATACACACCGGTGTGGCCCACCTGTCGTCCGTCAGCTGGCTATTCGACTGACAGCGAGTCCGTAACTTACCATATCCGGAGGAGCAAAGTTGCACATCACGAACTCATGTTCACCCTTTCTGAGGACTTCTGCCACCTTTTCGGCCACGCCATGTACGCTCATCTTGGGAAGTTTATCGTACGTGGCTACTTTTGGTGAGGGAATCATATGCCGCTCTTCATCCTTGAATTGCTTCTCGACACCACCGTTGAAGAAGAATGTGACGTGGGCGTATTTTTCCGTCTCTGCGATGTGAGCTTGCTTGATATCATGCTTTGATAACCACTCCGCCAGGACATTGGTCATGGTTTGTGGTGGGAAAGCGACGTGGAAGGGGAATTCGACGTTGTATCGGGACATGGTCGTGATACTCTGCTCAATCATTCATATATGTGCGACCAGTCTGAGGGAAACCACGCACCAAATCCTTCGGAATGGTCACTTCCATTGGCTTGTCAGGCAATCCAAACACCGACACGATTTCTCGCATCCTATCGGACCGATAATTGAAGAAGAATAACGAATCACCATCCTTGATCCTGCCAGCGTCTCCATTCACGATAATGGGCTTCAAGAACTCGTCTGTCACGTCCTTCTCATAATTTGCTTTGATAGCAGCGACGCTTGTCTCGGAAGCAGTCTCGCCCACGCCACCGACCAAGCCATCGATAGCGATTTTGATTCGCTCCCACCGCTTGTCCCTGTCCATAGCGTAGTATCTGCCTACGATGGTAGCAAGCTCTCCATAGTCCTCTTTCTTCATGAAATCGAGCAGCTGTTGGCAGTACTCTGCCGCGGAACGTGGAGCCGTGTCACGACCATCTCCGAAGAAATGGACATAAGTGTGGGGCACACCAACCTCCTTTGCTGTCTCCAGGAGAGCAAAAAGGTGAGTGATATGCGAATGAACGCCTCCATCAGAGATCTGTGTCGCCTGTCAGCCCGATCGTATGAAGCAGAATGGCGCGACACACCAGACCAAGCAAATGCAATCTGCCCGTGCCCTCCTTTGCCTTGTTGAAGCTCTCGAGGATGATCTTGTTCTTATGGAACTCCCGTTTCTTGATCGCCACGTCGATTCGTACTATATCCTGCCATACGATGCGGCCGGCACCGATATTCAAGTGCCTATATGCATTTCAATGGACGATCTTGCTGAGAGCGGAGGAGTGCCTACCCGACCTCGGAGTTGCCCATAAGGCCCTCGCTCAGTCCCACGGCAGTACCGTGAGCAGCAAGCCTCCTCTGGCTGTGCTCCTTGCCAATGGTATCCATATTTGTTGTCTTACCGGCCTCGATGGCATTGCCCTCAAGTCCTGGAACCGCTGCGATGCCCCATCCGTCGTGGACACTAACGAAGGTCGTGTCAGGGCATATATGAAGAGAGGAGAATACCACATACATTAAACATACTTTGTTCTTTACGTCTGCTGGCATGTTGATGGTGGGTAGAGCAGAGCAAACCGTTGCTATTTATTTGCCTCCCGATTGGGTCGGTCCGATGCTCCGATCACACTTGCATATGGGGCGGGAAGAGGTGCAGGCTGCCCTAGGCTGACCCAGAGTACATGTGTAGCAAATTTACGAGGACGACGGATAAGAAGCAAAGGACTTATTATAACAGAGAGCTAGAAAAGATAATAGTCTTTGCGATCCTCTCACAGAGAATGTTTTGTTTCGCCATCAGCAAGTTAAGCCATGATCTACTGTACAATATCGATAGCAATGTATGTATGTAAAACACAAGAATAGTCGTAATCCGTCAGTATAGAAAATTGTACAATCATAACCTCCATATTCATTAACTTTCATTCCTTCGTTCATCAACAACCTTCCGCATCCACCGCATCAAGACTGCCTCCAGCATATCTTCCCATTCCTCACTTTTCCCTGCTACGACCTTGGCATCGAACATGATTGGAGGCTCCGATGTACCCCCAGGAAAGCGTGTCTGAGAGGCCTGGGGCGAGCCCGACGGAGAATGACCTGGACCACTGTGGCTCGGCGGTAGTACTTGTGTGGGAACAACTATGGGAAGCATGTATCGCAACTTCAGGGCACTGTTGTCACTCATCAGCATGATTCAGCATACACAGAATCGTACGCACCCAACCCACAGACGTAGATTATCGGTCCGCCGGAACGTCCATCCCTTCTTGGGTGTCTCGGAATTGCCAGACTCCTTCTCAGCTTTTTCGAGAGAAAGTATATCATGTACGCCGTCCTTGTTTACGTAACCCCATGGTTTCTTGGACTTCCGTACGCCGATATTATATGCAGAGCAAAGAAGCTGGCCTGATGATAGACTATCGAGGAACGCCGATCGAGGTGATGCTGGAGCCAGAGCTTCCCGTAGCGGAGGGGGAAGAAGGGCGGCAAGCAATGCATGAGCGCGACCTATAGCCAACTAGTCAGTTGAACGACGTAACAATAATGCAAAACGTGCAAACCTAATTCATCCCCCTCGAATGTATGTCGTTTGGCCCACTCGGGAAGATCCTCATCGTCCGTGCTGTCTTCTATCTCTTCAGCGATATCTTCCACGTCCTCAGGCTCTTCCGTGATCTGGAAATCAAGTATACCAGTCGAAACGCGCCGCTTTCCCTCAGAAACAGGAGACAGACCAAAACCCTTCCCTTCAGCATCCCCAGCACTCACTCTTCGCTTATTCCCCCGCTGAGCAGCCTTACGCGCCTCTCGCTCCCATCCACGAGAACCATCTTTCTTGCCTTCAAACAGCACCTCGTCCACGACGTCCAAGTATGACCCAATAGTCTTCCGTTCCTTCTCCAATTCTTCCCATTTCACGTCCTGACGATACAGCCAGCCACTACCAACCACGAGCTTCTCATCCCACCGATCCCTCTGGTCGTCTTCCCCGCTGTCCGATTGCTCGTCTTCATCCTCCCACACAGGCACGCTTGTATATCTACCTTGAACTTGCATCAGAGTAAAGGAGACCGCTGTGTCCGGATCCACCTCGTGTACATGCAAATCATCTTCCTCCGAAGGCAACTTGTCGGATCTTATACTCGGACTAGCTATTCTTGATGGACCATCGCCATTCCGTGAATTAGCACCATCGCTTTGAGCATCATATGCCTCATTACTCAGCGGTAATCTGCTCTTCTCCTCTAGCACCCGAAGGACGGTCAACACCTCTAATGCCGACCGCCGGATGAGCGTCAGAGGGTCTGGAGATGAACCAGACTGGGATTGAGTGGGTGACCGTATAGCTCTGGGTCCAAGAACTTTGGAGCGAAACTGCGCGCGTATGGTACCTGCAGATTCGTCTGGTAGCGAAACAACATAGTTTCTCACAGCACGAATTGCGGTTGTCGTAATTTTCAGCAAGCTGAGCACATCGAACGATTCTCCTCCAAGAATTTCGGAGTTTAGCGGGAGATCGATCCGCCATGCGCGAGCCACGGCCGTGAGGTCTTCAACCACGCCCGGTAATAGGGATTCCGGGTCTGTCTCGTAAGTCTTGACGAAGGGTAGGAAAGCAGGTCCATGGGGGTCTGGTACTACTGGCGTTGGAGGTAATCTGAGTTCAGGGAGGCTACTGAGGCTAGAATTATTTCGTATATGGGATTTGCCGCCGAGCGCAGGGACCAAACCCTTCACAGGTTTGCCTAAATTACTAGACAAGGTCAGTATACAGAATGCGTGATGGAGCTGGGTACAAAGATAAAAGATAGACGCCCAAGGCACGGGTGTAAATCTGTTTGCGCGAAGACTCACTTCTTCTTGGCGGCAATCCCTGTCTTTGTGAAATAATATTGCAGGTGTTCAATGCTCCCAAGCGCCATAACACTCTGCCGCTTCGCAGCACTCCTACTGAACGGGTTTTGCGTTTTATTCGATGGGTTCATGTTAGGATAAAATGCGGTTTGTCGTCTCGATTTCTTCATAGCTGGAGTCGTGGAAAGTGGTGGCTCGGGTGATGTCCCTGTAGATTCTGGGGTTAAAATTGACGGCGTCGTTGATGTCGAAGAGTCGGAAGTCATAATTAAATAAAATGAGAGTATCAGAATGCAAAATCGTGACGGGAGGAAATTGAAGGTCGTCCGGCGTTTGTTCCTTGTTTCGGTCAAAATGCGATCAAAATCCGCAGCCAGTGCACTGACGTTTTTGCCGAATATTCCTCATTTGGTCGAACGGCCCTTTTTTCGTGGCCACGTGTACATACCTTAAATGGCGACACACGTCCCCTCCTGACTCCCATGGCGAAATCCGATGGTGGAGAAGATAGGCCTTCCCAAGCATCCTTTGGGTCGGCTTTACCCTTGATATGGCTCCAGTTAGGCTCCCGACTTTTCTCTTTTCTTCTGAACCAAGCCCTGCTTCGTATGGCGACACCCAGCGCCTTCGGCACCGCTGCGATTCAATTCGAACTGCTATTGAATACTATTCTATTTCTCAGTCGAGAGGGCGTCCGGATCGCGTTATTACGCGTCAAAAAGTCGGGACCTAGTATATCTAACGTCTCCTTTATTCCCTTCTTGCTAGGGTGCCCCGTAGCACTCACCACATGTTACCTCTACATCAGGTTCGCTGGGGAAGAGACAAGTTCCCAACCATATTTCCACTCAGCTGTAATTTTCTACGTTTTCGCTGCCTTGTTGGAGCTACTTAAAGAACCAATGCATAACGCGTAAGATCTTAATGATCTGCATTGCCGAGATACATTCAAATGGTCGCTCTATAGCACGATGGCGGATCTGAACACAGGAATCAGGTTGCGTGCCGAAGGCCTCGCTATCGTCGGCAAATCCGCCATTACTTTTTTGGTACTCTTTCTCGATCCTCACAGGGACGATAGCCAACAGCACAGGGCCCTTCTGGCTTTTGCTCTTGGACAAACCTTTTATTCACTTTGTGTTTGGGCTATCTACGTTGCCCACTATGGACGACAATATTTGTATCCGAAACGTCCTCCCAAAAATGAGTGAGTCCGTAAATCATACCGCACATGTTAGTATCTAAATTCTTCCAGTACATTCTTCGATCCTGTCATGTTCAAACTCTCCATGACCATGACGTCGCAGTCGGTAGTGAAGCATTTCCTTACAGAAGGTGACAAATTAATCTTGTCATGGTTCAGTCCCCTGCAGGATCAGGGAGGGTATGCGATCGCACTGAATTATGGTAACCACCTTCCTCACTCGCTTCCAAGTCACGGTTTGACTGTCCTTAGGCTCTCTCGTTGCACGCATACTGCTGCAGCCTCTCGAAGAGACATCTCGCTCTCTCTTCTCACAAATTCTGGCTGACAAGGACGATAAAAGCAGTCTAGCTATAGCTGCCAATAGACTCACCTCATTTCTTTCCGTCCAAATACCCATTTCCCTTATCCTGCCAGTATTCGGACCTCCATTTATACCCCTGGGCATCCAGTTCCTACTGCCGCAACAGTATCTACAAACGAGCGCGCCACAAGTATTATCAGCCTGGCTCTGGTACATTCCCATATTGGCTTTGAACGGTCAACTAGAGGCCTTCTTCGCCAGCGCAGCTGACTCGGGCGACCTGAACAAGCAGAGCACGTTAGTATCTCATACACACCTTTTGTTCCGTTGTTGAAACCACTTTCTAGTTGGATGGCAATATTCTCCATCCTCTACACATCGTTAGCTATTGCTTTGTACCGTTTACGGGTTGGCGACGCCTCTCTAGTATACGCAAATATGATCAACCTCACGGCACGGATTCTCTACGCCATGATTTTCATCTCGTCCTTTTTCAAACGTCGCGGCACGCCAGAGCTTCTCCGCTGGACGGCACTCATCCCAAAAGCGCTGTTCTGTGGCGTTCTTGGAGGATCGTTTGTGTTGCTTCGGCTGCTTTACAGTCAGCTAAGCATAGAGAGGACCATTGAAGAAAATGGAAAGGCGTCGCTATTGAAACGGAACGTTGTCGTATTTGTTCTTACGGGAGGCTTCTTCGGGCTTGTGAGCCTTGGAATACTGTGGAAATTGTCAAGTGAATCCCGAAGGCAGCTCAGGTCTAGGCGTAAGGCGGATTAGATACTTTTCTGTATTTCTGTACGAAATTTTGGAATTATATTTACTCCTCCAGGCTGTCCCCACAGAACTTTAGTAGGGCGAATGTATTACAGTCGTAGGATTATGACTGGTCAACGAACCAATTCAGGTAGGATTGGATCCATTTCAAAATCATATCCCATCAGGACTACCCGTCTGGCCTACCACATGGTCATGACTCAGTATCGGGAGTTATCAGCATGTCTTAGCCATGGCGCCGCCGACAGTCATTCAGTAATCAACAAAAAACCCAATTCTTGACCTAGATTCTATCATCACTAGATAGTATTTTTCTGGATCGACACAGAAGAGGTTGCACAATCATTCAAATGTCTAAAATCATTGGAGATAATTGATAGGGTACAGAAAGCTTAACAAACTATCCTACAGACGATATATTCACATATAGCAACCATTGATCCGCCTTGCAATACCGGACCCCTAGAATAATATATCTAAAATACAGATGATAAAAAATATAACAATGCAGTGTGACGATCCATAATCTAATGGTTGATATCATTAATATATCATGACCATGTCCTAGGGCTGGAAACCGCAACTGTAAGTACAATCCAATTTGCACATGAAACGCAACGCAACTCACCCGAAATATTCCCCTTCGGAAACAGTACGCATAGGTATTCCCTTATAATCTGCGGTACCAGACACAACAGTATTTCCCCACCAAGACTTTATGCTGTGCTCTCCCATCGTTCCCCCCATTGGATAATTCAAACAGAAATATATCGCTACAGCGGAAAAGGCCACACCTCCGTCCAAGGCAGCGGAGAGAACGTAGTTGTATTTCGTCCACCATGAGAAGTGATACCGGCGGATGTAGAACTGAAAAATGAATCCGACAGCAGCCCAAGGCACGTAGTTTACGGCACTGGCTGGAGGCATGTATCCGGTCCCAGAAAAGATGATAGGAAAGCTATAGAATCTTATTACTAATTATGCCGTGTCAAGGAGTAATAGAAACCCACGTCAAATAAGAGAGCCACCCGTTTCTTCGGAACTTGCGACTGATGTAGTAGGCAATAATCGGACAGACGAGACCAATAATGAAGCAAAAGACCAGGGCTACAAAAGAGGGCATGTTTGAGAAAGTGTCAAGGAAACCAGAGGTGATCAGGGTAACTTACCATAGTATATTTGGCCTCTGGATAGTTGGCGCGAAGGGCCAATGACGCCCCAGATGACACTTGCCGTCCCGAACACTTCCGTCGAAGGACACGTCCAACCATCTTTCTGGTCAGACGTACAAATGTCGGCAATGTTCGCAAATAACCAAGTCTGAACTCCAAGTTGTGTGGTACCAGCAACGACCGCAGCGAGAACTTGAGCTAGAAACATCACCCGTGGAGGGATCTTCATATAGTGGCCAAGCTTGAAATCCGATGTGAATTGCAGAGCTGGAGGTAAGCTTCAGACCAGAATTTTTATGTTATAAGATGGCTGAAGAACGCACCTTGGGTCATGGTAACATAACCATATGTTTTAAACAACATCATGGAAACTGGGCGACCCGGATGTGCGAATCCAATGACCAGCTCCGTGAAAACGTTGAGAGATATTTGCTGGTTAGTGATGGCCTGGATAATCCCGACAGGAATAACGTAGAGAAATGCTATATTATAGTTAGAGGGATGAAAATATTAGGACCAAGCGTAGGTGCCACTCACATATGACTAAAGCAAGAAGGAAAAAGTGGCTAGACGACGCCATGTTAGATTGCGACATGAGGACATAACAGGAAAAAAAAGACAGACATAGGGAATTTTGTGTCCCACAGCGTGATGCTTACGGCACCAAATATGAACATAACAACTAAAAATATCATTTAGCATCAGAGGGAGTAGAGACAGCCGCCAACTCACTAAATATTATTGCGTACCACCATGAAGGCACTTGGGGGTAGTAGGACATCAAACGTGCGTGTATATCCGGCTGCTCTTGTAAAGACAGCCGTGAATGCCGCATGATATGGGCGCGAAAATACAGACTAGAAAGACATTAAAATGGCTCCCTCGAAACGGAAAACGTGCTTCTCACAACGAATGGGTGACTGTAGCGGTGATGCTGGCGAAGGACAGTCCGTACGACATGGCAAACGTCGTAGAGAGGAATAGGGGACTATAAGCTTCGTACTGTTCTTCATTGAAGGTCGCATCAGGGTTGATAATCCTAGTAACGTTGTACGAGGCTCCGGTATTGTCGTAGGCTCCCCGAGAGGAGATCCTGGGACATAAATTGTTAGATGGGGACGTTCGGAAAGGGAAGTAAAACTCACGGCATATATTTACCATACCATACATCCGTGAACTAAAAATGACAAGCATGAACAGGTGGTGGTTACGCAAACAGGGATTAGACGGACGTGCAGCGCCGGGACGATGATCCCTACAACATGGTCAGTAGACGAGGGACACCGCGCTGAGAGCAACGTACAGTAAGCGAGCACAAAGCCTGCAAAGACGTTGGCTTCAGCCCACCATGGCGTGGCCAGGGGCGAGCTTATGTAGGCGATCTGCATTCTTATCAGACGTACCGCAGATGATGTATGTCCCTTACTTCCTACCTGAGCCCAGTCTAAGGTGATGACACTCATACCCATGCCATGTTGGTACCCAAACATCTCGTTGACCGGAACGCTGTTGGGCGCCATCCACGTTACCCATGTGAAGGTGCTGAGGGCCGTGAAGAGATAACCAGGCACGAAGTACCAGCAGAAAGAACCAATAAAGGCGTAGAGAAAAAAGGCTTCACGGCCTATTCCTGCGCGGTAACCGATGCCCGCATAGGTGTGTGCATGCAAAGTATTAAATAGCGCGCATGTTACTAGGTTCGTCGGCCAGACTGCGATGCGGTGATCAATTAGTAACGAAAATAGAATCATGGCACTCACTCATGGATGGAGGCTGTACGAGAAACCGACGGGCAATACCACCAATCGAAAATCCGATCAACTGAGTGGACATTATCATCATCCATTGGTCTTCATAGATGATTAGAATTTTTTCTGGATTTCTTTAATGTCCCGACTCACGTCCAAACCCAAAGTCTTGATTATAATAAATCCTCTGGACAGCAACGATATCAGTGGCGTAGGCGCTGCTGGCGCCCACCGTTGCCATGATAGTGATCAGGACCTGCAAATAGCATTGAGGACAGCGGATAGCATCAAATTATTAATGTCAGCTCGCACATGTTCCTTGATTGAGAACGGGCCTGGATTCAGCGGAATCCCAAGCACTTTCACTCGAGGGACAAACCTCGCCAGAGCTCTGCCAACGGGAAACACCGTCAATTGTGCGAATATCTATAATAAGACAATGTCAGAGAGTCACTCCGGAAGACGTTTTGAGAGCAAAAGCGTACCCCAGTAAGTGTGAGAGAAGGGTATCGGAAAAAGAAAAATTGGTTCAGGCCCTGGTTGAAGAAGTGGTTAAAAATGTCTTCCTTCAGGGTTTTGATTGTCGCAATTACCGGGATGATCATCGCCCATATTATACCAAGCATCCATGAGCGCAAAGTTGATACGGGTATTGTCGGATCGTCCGAGTTAGCAACGGCCGAGCGCACTTCTGGATAAGGAGAATCGTCCTCTGCATAATAGTATAGACCGATGAGATTACCAGCAAGAGCAGCACATAGGGAAGGAATTCGCACCAAAGACAGAGGCATGGCTTCTTCTTGAATCTGACTCTTCTTCATCTGCTATTGATTCTATGGGTGACTTTTCGAGATTTGGATCATCAAAGTCATAATCTGCATCCTTATCCATGTCTGCATTATTCGAGTCGAAACTGCTGCTCTCGACAAACTTGAGGGAGCCAGCATCTACGGCTGGAATCAGGCACATGATGAGGAAATTCGTCATTCCGGCTCCTTGGGAAAATTTACAATCGACACATACCTTTGATACAGTCCTCAGCATCCACGAACACCGTCACAGTGCTCACCAGCTCTTTCTCTTCGCCACCGCTAAGCATCAGAACGGACGGACCGACAAAACAGATGGCAAGTTGTATTATCCTAGAATAGATGCCGAATATAGGGTTACCGTTGATAAGAAGATCCGAGGCACCAATATTTGCGTGGCGTTCCTGAGGCGCAGGGGCAGTGACCGTCTCGCCATTTCGATGGGTTCAGTATACCGCATCTCGACGGACTATCAGAAAGTTGATGCAACCCAGACCCGGCTCTTTTAATGCGTGCAAAATCCTAGAATCGGGGACTACGGTCTTAATTTTCGGAAAAGCTGAGCAAGGAAGGGTAAGCGTGATGTGGACGCTAGGGTCCGAATTGGGGTGACACTGGCGATATGCTCGGGTACTCCGTATTTGATGACTTTAGTACCGATATCGGTATCAACGAATGCTCGAATGCGCTTTTAATTGGGGAGAGAGCGGAGTGGAAGCTGTGGAAGGGCTAAAGAGGGATTAGGTTTACGGCATTGTTCTGTACCGACGTCAAATTGATATCGGAGCCATAATTGAGCGATCACCATGTAATTCAAAGCTATCTTTCTAGCACCTCTGTTTACTTGAAAGTTGAGGCTTGCACTCTGGCGGTGGAGGGGAAAAAAAGTCTCCGCGTCACGTGACGGTGACTGCAGATAATATTTCCGTGCGTTTCCTTGGCGTTTTAGGAACTACCTTTCGAAATGTTCCAATTGTTTCCCTGGAACCTTTACATTTTGACCGGCGCGAATTAGTCATCCGCCAGGAGTGTGTACAATTTCCAGGTCAGAGGATCATTCATGGAAAAAGCCGTGCTGATCATAAGCAGGCTTGATTGAACGATCTCTATATAAAGTCAATGAGCCAACATTCGAACTTTGCGTCGTTCCACCTTGACATCTTGAGACTTGACTAGGTCTTTTCCCTCTTTGTTTTTCTAATTGCGTTCATTTAAATAGTGAATATGTTCCGGGGCCCCCAAAATGGTTCGTGTCATGTGTAACGTAACGGGTATTACGGGTAAAATCGATCACTTTCGCAATATCTACGGCTAAACTACATATATGTGTCCCGCATCGGTGGAGCTTCTACGTCCATCTATTCCTTCAGTTTGGCTAACCATTGTTCTACGACAGCCAGCGGCGCTTTGTAGAGTGCATGCTCACAACTCTCAGGCTTTCGATCGACTGCCCGAAAATTCGAACGGTAGTAAGCTCGTCATCTGCGTCTCCAATGGGTAACTGTATATAAATTCCGTAGGCATATCCATGTAACTGTGCGATACAGCTATTGTTGAAGTTGAGGCTGTGAATAAATGAAGATGATAATCAGCGCGCACCAAAATCTTTTGTTGACGTAATCAGTATGGTAGCCACGGAATGGTTAGGGTTAGGGTTACCGTGCTTCCTTCCTTTACCGCGAAGGGAGTTACGTCTTGAATGCGGCGTGGTACTGCCATGTTGAGTGCAGCAGAATTTAAGAAACGACTTCACGGATGGCTGAGCTATGCTTTCGCAAGGTAAGTCATAGTCACCGAATAGTACTGTAGTGCTGATGTTCCTATATGGTAGCGAAGTATTCGTCATCGTATCGTTGACACTGTTTTTACCGATATGTCTGGAGCAATTTGCACGAGATAACGTGCGTCTACTCGCGGGATAACTTTCCTTGTTGCTCATCGTCCGGTAGGGATTTCTACTGCCCGACAGAACGACACCATGCTCAACAGTGGCAAAAAATCTGCACGTGAATGATTCCTCTGAGAGATGTGTAGTGAAACTCGGATTTCTGTGGATAGATACCGCTAGCTTCAGGTGCGTGGGCAGCGACTTTCTGAAATGAAACGATCCTGATATATCTTAAGTCTCTACGTGTACTCGATATCCGTCGCACTCCAAGCATTGACGGTGATTTCTGTGGGAGGCATCGCTGATAATTGTGTGCATCCATGAGCTCCTTGGATCCCCCATATCTGACTTTCTGTGGGCAGCGGCCCATCGCAAACGGCTTCTCCTTACCTTTGCCTTACAGGGAGCTTTCGCCGCAGTTCTCTTCCTGATACTACCATCATCTTCGCCGTTATGGTTTCTCTCTGCATTTCTGGCAATATGCGCTAACGTAGGGTTTGGTGTTTCTGTCGTTGCCATGAACGCATATTTGCCATCTCTAGCAAGGGACTCGCCGGAGGTGGCTGAGCTGTGTTCACAACTTGAGACCAGCCAGGATGCCGAAGACTCGGATCTTGTTGATAATGGTCGTATCGCATCTGAAGCGCACACCGAAGGCATTGAAGAGCCCCTTATATCAAGGAACCGAGCGGAAAGTTCAGAACTACGAGTTCGCTATGACAACGAGCTTTCTCGGGCTACCTCTCGTATCTCATCCCTGGGCATAGCTCTTGGGTATGGTGCTGGCATATGTCTATTGCTAGTAGCCCTGATACCTGTGACGAAGCTCAAAGGTAGCACCTTCTCCCTCCGTTTAGCCATCGGATTGAGTGGAATATGGTGGGCCGTCTTTTCAATTCCCGCCGCTGTGTGGCTGCCTGGTCCGACTGCTTTGGCAACCTCGGAAGCCTCTGAGAGTGCTATATGGATCGATAGCTCGGATATCACTGACGGTAAATGGAGCATACGAACCGAGGTCGTCGCAGCCTGGAAACGCTTAGGTGGTATGCTACGCTGGCAGGAAATCAAGAAACTCCGCAACACATTCAAGTACTTGGCGGCGTGGTTTTTGCTTTCTGATGGTACGTGGGGTGTTGGCGATGTAGCTATGAGTCTGAGTAAGTCTTCTTTAGGGTTTACGACTATAACCTCCACTGCAATTCTTTTTGGCAAAACGTCGTTGAATATGCAGCCTTCAGCGCTCATATTGATCGGAGTGTTGACGCCATGCGCTGGGATACTTGGATCTCTGTTATGGCCTATGATCCAGCGCAAGTTTCTGTGGTCAAACCTCAAAATTCTCATCATCCTTGTCATCCTTTGCTCCGCCATACCTGCGTACGGATGCCTTGGATTTGTCTTTCAGGGTAGGACAAGGTTTGGTGGACTGACGTCTCAAGGAGAAATGTTTGGTTTGGCCGTCTATTTTGGTATATTCTCTTTGTCATAGCATTCTTTGACATCACCCTGACGAGGGTTTTATAGGCTGCGTATACGGTGCTTTTCAGAGTTATGCCCGTGCCTTTTATGCCGAACTTCTCCCTCCCGGGGAAGAGGCCCGATGGTCCGTTCCGCGAAGCATCTATATTTTCTGACTGTGACTGACTCAATCATCCTTAGGTATGGACTTTTCTCCATTACTGATAAAGTAAGTGCGTTTTGAGCCTCTTCTGCTCATGTGCTCAGGCTATTACAGTCAAGTTCTTTTGTCGGGCCCCTTTTTGTTGGTGTCATAGCTGACATGACGGGCAATATTCGCTACGCGTTCTTCTTCCTGGTATTTATGATCTGGGCTGCTGTACCTGTATTAACGAGCGTGGATGTTGAGCGCGGTCGAAAGGATGCGAGAGAATATCGGTATTCGTATGGATCAAGAGATGGGCTGATCACACGCTAAATATGTGTAACTATACTTGACACGCCTAATACATGATTTGTACTCCAAACTCCGCTAACATGTGAGGGAGCTGGTTTAAGTCTGGAGATATGTCCGACGCTTACTAATTAATGATTTATAGAATTCGAGCATCGGGTATGTTCTGTGGTCTGGACCAACATTTAGCTCATGTCCGAGAGAGCAGGAGCCAGGCTAACGTCAATGAACAAGCCAATTACTCGGTACATTGACTGCTTCGAATTCACTTTTGACTTTAAAAGCAAAGGCTCCAAACGCATCGCTAGTTCCCCATGCCTGCTTTTCTTTTCCCTCCCATCGTCTTGGTTACCGCATGCATATGCTACTATGTGAGGACTCAAATTAAACGTCCCCAGCTACCTCTTCCACCTGGACCGAAAAAATCACCATTCCTTGGAAATTTGTTCGACATGCCGACTTCATCGGAGTGGGAGGTGTATGACAGATGGTGTAGAGAATATGGTGCGTCTCCTTGTCTAGTTTTATACTGCGTGTCTAAGAGTATTCTTCGTAGATACAGATATCATTCACCTCGATGTTGCTGGTACCTCCATCGTGGTCCTCAACACCGTTGAAGCTGCTACTGAGCTTCTTGACAATCGTTCCGCTATATACTCCAGCAGGTTTACTTGGGTGCTTCAGGAATGTCTTTCTGCAGCTAACCCTCTTCGATAGACCCCGAATGACAATGGTCAACGAACTGATGGGCTGGGACTTCAGTTTTGGCTTGATGGAATATGGTACGTGTTTTGTGGTCTATATTTATCACCACCCGATTAAGCCTTCTCGAATGAAGGAAATGAATGGTTAGTACTGCGCTGCGCTTCTAGATCAGCTTGTTACACTGATCAATGAATTTGCTCCCCCAAGGCGAGCGCAGCGTCGGCTCTTCCAACAAGAGTTCAATCCCACAGCCGCGGAGCGGTATCGTCCATGTGAACTTAAAGCGACGCACGAGCTGCTCAGGCGTCTCCTGGATGATCCCAATAAGTTTATCGCACACATACGACAGTGTGTATTTGAGTTTAAGTTTATCTGGGCCTAGGCGCTAACTATGCTTTTGGAGCCTCGCCGGATCTACTATATTATCTATTGCCTACGGGCTAGAGGTGCGCCCGGAAAACGACCCGTATGTTTTGGCCGCAGAGGCAGGCCTCTGTTCCCTAGCCAAAGCTGCGGTACCGGGGGCGTTTCTTGTGGATTCGATTCCCCTACTTAAGTATATCCCAGGTACGAGGGAAACAGTTTAAGGAACATCACACTGATACAGGAGGGGTATTTTTTTCAGACTGGTTCCCTGGTTCGTAGGGCATGATCTATTCACTTCTTGTACTCACCTTTACGGTCCTAAGGCGCAACATTCAAGCGTAAGGCGAACAAGTGGAGGCAGTATTCGAAGATAATGAGAGAAATGCCCTTTGAGGCCGCGAAGCGGAGAATAGTGCGTCGATGCCTTTCTGATCGAGGTGCTGTGATGTGGAATGGATACAGGCAGAGGGTACGGCGGTTCCTTCTTATACTTCGTATAGCCTGGAAAAGCTTGATCAAGCACGAGATGCGGCTGAAGAAGAAAATCGAATTCAATCAACCGCGGCAACGATGTATACGGGTAAGGACTGTCATTAATTTTCCCATAGGGACAACTTTCTGACTTTCCTTCTCAACCATAGGTGGAACAGATTCAGTATGAAACCATGTTAGGCACCGTACCATGTGCACTCACTTTCTTGTCTAGACGGTATCGGTTCTATGCACCTTTATTCTGGCGATGCTAGCCAACCCCGAAGCACAGAGGAAAGGGCAGGAAGAAATCGAAGCAGTTCTCGGTCCGGGAGAGCTCCCACGGTTTGCCGATGAGGATTCGCTTCCGTTTGTGAGTGCTGTTGTGAAGGAGGTTTTGAGATGGAAGAATGTAACGCCTATGGGTAAGCCGTCAGCTGCCTCTGCCTGAGGAACGTAGATCTCATCTCATGAGGTAGGAATACCACATGCGCTTACTGCTGAAGATGTCTACCAAGGGTATACAGTTCCTTCTGGTTCCATCGTCATTCCTAATATCTGGGCTATGTTGCATGATGAAGTAAGTACCACACATAACTTCGAGACGCGAAATTCCCAAATCCTTTTGGACTAGACAGTTTATCCCGAACCTCATTCCTTTATGCCGGAAAGGTTCATAAAAGAGGGAAAACTGAATCCGGACATCAGAGACCCCGACACCGTCCTATTTGGTTTTGGTAGGAGGTGAGTCCTTTGTAATTCTATACGCCCCCTGGCAACTGAGTGATCACATCTACAGGATATGCCCTGCCCGTCACATGGCCTACTCTTCAATCTGGATTGCTATAGCGTCTATGCTTGCGGTGTTTGATATCACCAAAGCGACTGATGAGTTTGGCAAAATTATAGAACCTACGTATGCGTATGCCCCTGCATTGGCTTGGTGAGTGTTCGCCGAAGGCAGTATTCATTGATCTAATGAAGATTACTACTAATTAGTGTCCCACTGCCCTTCAAGTGTTCTCTGAAGCCACGAAATGTAGTTACCGAGGCGTCAATTCGAGCAACGGCGAATGTAGGAGTTTGAAGGTGTATGAATGATAAACGGTAGTATGTATAGCGCAATATATGTTGTATTTGATGTTGTACACATACCCTTTTTCGAATCTGTCACGGAAGCCTTTGACAATCACTGACAAGCAGAGCCACGTGCATTGAACACGTACCGCCGGCGGCTATCCATTCACCACCACCACTATCGGACTCTGCAAGTACGATGGATTTCCTTCATTCGAATCTCGCCGCTATTCAGCGTAGGCTGGCATTTGTGGCAGTAGAGCCTATTAACTGGAAATTATACGTCCAGTCGTTTTCTTGGAGCGTGACTCTCTGGGAGTGCTACCTGCTGTATGCCTCGTCATTCTGTGTGCCCTAGATATACTGACCCTATTATTACAGTTTGCGCCAATATCCATTGTATTCGAAAAGGGAGCCACCTCCAGCCCTTGCCTCGCATCTGGGCGCGGATGTGTTCGAGAAATCGCAAAAATATGGCAAAGAAAAAGCCCAAGTGGCACTGTTCTCCAAGCTGTACAGCCAAGTCTTGGATTCGTTATTGCTTCACTTTGGGTTCTATGCTTGGTGTTGGGATGCTTCTGGAAGAATCTTGGCCAAGGCAGGATACGGTTCAGAGTATGAGGTGCGTCTGTTGCTTCTTGAGACCAGTATCTAGCATTCGACAACCTTTTCAGATCTTGCAATCTATAGGATTCTCATTTTTGCTCTATTTTGTATCGTCGCTGCCTACACTACCTCTCTCCATCTACTCTACTTTTGTCTTAGAAGAACGACACGGTTTCAACAAGACGACACCTGGCCTCTTTGTCGCGGACATGCTGAAATCATGGGCTATTGGAATAGTCTTTGGCTCACCCTTCCTCGCTGCTTTCCTGTACATCTTCAAATGGGCCGGCGACCGTTTCGTGCCTTGGCTCATGGCCTTCATGTACGTATTTTACAAACATGCCACTCGTGCTTCTCGCTTACTTGTTCGCCTCCTTTCCAAAGGCTGTCCTTCCAGATGATTATGGTCTTCCTTTATCCTACCGTGATTCAGCCTCTCTTCAACACCCTCGCTCCTCTCAAGGATGGCGATCTCCGCACTCGCGTCGAGTCCCTGGCCGGCAAACTCAAGTTTCCTCTGAAACATCTGTATGAGATCGATGGCTCGAAGCGCAGCTCGCATAGCAATGCATACTTCTTCGGGCTCCCTTGGGTAAGCTCTATCTCATCTTTCTCCTGCACATTTGACACCTTCATCAGAGCAAGCATATTGTCATCTTTGATACCCTGATGGAACAGAGTTCCCCACCCGAGGTGGAAGCTGTCCTCGCCCATGAGCTCGGTCACTGGTATTATCTCCACCCAACCAAAATGATGATCGTATCCCAATTCCACATCTTCACCATTCTCGCCCTCTTCCCCGCTTTCCTCCACGCCCCACCCCTCCTCCGATCCTTCGATTTTCCCAAGGCCGTGTGTGCCCAACCCCCAACGATCGTAGCCTTCTTGATCTTCCAGATGATCTTGACCCCCCTCGAGGCGGTGATCAGCATCGGGATGAACGGGCTGAGTCGGCGTTTTGAATGGGAAGCGGATAGATTTGCGTGTGAGTTGCGGGATACACTTGGGGAGGAGAAGATGGCGGATATGGGTGAGAGGCTGGGGAGAGCGTTGATTACGCTTCATGTGAAGAATTTGTCGACGGTCTGGGTGGACTGGTTGTATTCGGCATATCATCATTCGCATCCGACTTTGACTGAGAGGCTGAAGGCGTTGGAGGAGTATCAAGTCAGGCGGGAGAAAAAGGAGTAGTGTAAGGAAGTTGTATAGCATCATTGAATGCATTGGATGTTAATCCGCCTTGATCGGTGCGAGCAGAAGCGACGTCCATTGCGCCTTTCATTTTAATATATATCCCCACTCCTTCTCAGACGCTGTTCTACATCTGATAGATTCGAGCTATGAACAAGCGAAAACGTTCATATAATCAGCAGTAGTTGCGTACAAGAATTGTATTGAGTCGCAATAACAAAATTAGCTCAATCTCGTCCTACAACGACCTTCAAAACTTCCGTAAAACGCAGCGACCACTACCTGCGTTCCTCTTGACGTTTCTCACTC
Source organism: Guyanagaster necrorhizus (assembly GCF_019112545.1). Lineage (NCBI taxonomy): Eukaryota > Fungi > Basidiomycota > Agaricomycetes > Agaricales > Physalacriaceae > Guyanagaster > Guyanagaster necrorhizus. Next base: position 117,265 of record NW_025064933.1, read on the forward strand.
CCGACCAGCTGTAAGGAGGGACTCTTCGGTACGGGAAGACCCACAGCCACCAGCAAATCAACAACAGCGCGCTGCAGTCGATCGTCGTCATACTCCAACCCAAGCAGTATAGACATCATTCTCAGCGTATAATTATTGCAGCGCTCCAGAGTTTCAAGCTATCGAGCATGTTCGTCCGTCTCCGTACTTACATGTGTCGTAGCAATCTCAGCACTTGAGGAGATGATATCGACAGATTTCCTATTGAGGTCGGTCACAGGAAGGACTTGCAGTGAGATCAGGAATGGCTCTGAAACGGGGGGGGGGTGAGGTAACCAGCGACAAGTACGGAAAAGAATCACTAAAACCTTGGACGAAGATGTCTAGAATTCTGACCACACCAACGTCCTCGCAGAGATTCCAGCTTCCGTTTTCTTTCGGCGTTGTGAGAACCAAGAGATCCGTAAAGACGAATAGCTGCAGCAGGACATCAGACCTGACAGTCGGGGGGTGTTCTTCGTAGCTCTTGGCTGAAAGTGTGTCGTTTGAAGTTTGGCCATACCCTTTTTGTTGCCTGTCGGGTCAAGGGAACGACAGTTTGGCGTGGGCGAAGCAGACATATCCCAAGAACTAGCAGTAGAAGCCGTTTCAATCGATGAGCCGGTCGCAGAAGAAGCGTTTGACTTCAGAGAACCAGATCGCGCGCGACGCGCATCCCAGTCATTGATAGCGTCCACCAGTCTACTGGAGCAATTTTGAAGACAGTCACCAAGAGATTCAGAAACCTGTGTAGATGAAGAGACATCACAGTCAATCCTGCAAACTTGACCTTGATGCAAAAGCCGTCGATCACGTCTTGCGATATCAGCTAGACCATGGATGGATTCGGTTACATCCTTGATGAGCTCATCATATTCGTCCTCTCGAAGCTTGACCTCTGCCATGACTTTGATAATCAGATCTGTGGATCGTAGAAGACATAAAGTTGGCGGATGATCTTGATGCGTCTGAGGTGTTGCGTCCAAAAGTTGCTACGAAATCACATCATTTCTGAAAAAACACAGCCTGAGCAGCCAGGGTTCTCACCTGAAAAATATTATCGTCGTTTTCATGCCGAGGCCTTGGGGGGTACTAGAAAACGTCTTTATCAGTTGAATCCTTCCCATTCTCCTTGGTTCCCTTACATAAAAAACCATATTAGTACTTACGAGCGTTTTTATACCTGTGGGATATCAATATCAGTTTATTTTGGGGATCATGGTCTTCAGTTTTGAGTGCGCTTATCTGAACCCGCTTTTGTTTTCCAGAGACAAGTATTCCAGGATTGAGTTCTTGTCGAGATCCATTCTATGTAAGCAGTCCCGTGGTATCGTGTCCTTGTCACAGTTGATAGCGCATTGTTACGTGCAAGCTACGAGGACCGTCCGTTAGGGGGGAGCGCAAACACTGCCGTCATGAGTGTTGTTCTATTTGACAGTAGGTCGTCTTTCCGGTTTATATAAACACCATCCAAGTCCGGCAGCTAGGGTGTGTGCATGTGAGCGAACGTCAAGACTGTGAAGAGGAAACGACTTGCTTGGCCCCCAGACGCGGTGCTGAATCAAGCTCAAGTCTGACGAAGAGATTCAAACCAGGGGTACGTGTACAGCTGAACGCAGCACGCACAGACAATCACATCTCGGGAGAACCCATAAGCATCGGACCCTATAGTATGATCCGCGAGAGCGCTAGGTAATCCCAAAGAAACGACGCCTTGCGTGTATTTCTTCACGTAAAAACTCCGAAAGGAGATTTTGAACAGAAATTTTCTGGTCGTACGTTTTATTGCTGCTCCCGTCACAGTATCGGGGGATGCGTTGTTGACACGCATTGACTATAACGTTGCAGCGCAACCGTAACCTCTGTGCGGCGAGTCAAGTCTTGACGATCGGCATTTTGGCCGTTGAGCGGAGGGAGAAAGTGGCGCTCCTGGTCTCGCGTTGTGGGGCTGCAATTTTGAGAACAAAGGTCTCGAACTCGTGCAATGGTCTTCTGGAATTTTTTTTTTCTCCTAGGTAGTTAAGGAAGGAAGTTTCGATTATGAGAAGGAAAGAAAGGTGACGGACGGGCAGCCAACAAAAACAATCTCACGGTCTAGACCCTCGCTCGGGTGGACCTACAAACACCCATACTTATGTCTGCATTTTTACTGAGCAAGCACTCGTACGTACGGCTTACCTTACCTATGGGCCGACCGTCAGCAAAATAAGAAATAAGAACCTCCTGGCACGAGCGCACACCAGGGAAACAACCGGCCTGACCCCTTTTACCGATGCAAGGAGCAATGGAAATGTCGCGTTTCCACATTCTCTCAAGGGACATGTCCATCGTATTAGACAATCATAACTCGAGAGATTCAAACTTCATGCGAGTAGGCATCGGATCCCTCTATCTGCGAGTGTGGAGCTCAGAGGCGCACCCAGGAATGAATAGAGACAGAGTACGGGAACGCGTGTGGCTGGGCGACTGGAGGACGACGTGTGGACTGTCGTGCGCTGCTCTGGGTAAGAAGCCCGTTCCGAGAAGCGCTAGTACTAAGGCGAGGTGGACGCGTGCCATGGAACCACTCGGGACATGTAAAGCCGAGAAGGGTAAGTCCTCCAGAACGAGACCCCACTTGGCGGCGACATGTCCAGTTTGCAAGGGGGAACTTGGGAAAGGAATGCAAGCCGGGAGCGATGGGATGAATTAAAACTCTCAGCGCGAGGATTCGCGTCATCGATAAAACCTCAATTACATAACCCCAGAACAACACTGACATTGATATCTAATAGGTATAGAAACAAGACACTGTCAACGAAGGATGAAGGGAAGAATGTAACGGGTACGACTAGGTCCTAAGAAGTCAGCGCGAAGAATGCAAATACCAGATGGCAAGTCCCACCTTGAACTGACAAATGCACTCTGATACCATCTCCCCGTGCGTATGGCAGGTTTACTCACTATGAAAACAAACAGTCAGCCCGACGACGTGCCAACACGGGCAAAGCACTCACAGGAGCGACAAGGTAATGTCGCCATTGACCTTGGCCTGGATGGCAATCTCCACCTCAAGGTTGAGGTCAAGACGAAGCTTCAAAGCTGCGGGAGGTGCAGCCTGGCGCTCAGTGCGGCCGACGATCTGTCCGCCGAGGACGGAAGAGGATTGGGTAGGTGCGAATTTGGTAGCGGTTTCTGGGGCAGACATTGTGATGCTGGAGAGAGGAAGTCGATGCGGTGGTCCTTTTTATACATCTGGATTAGGATAGGGTACGTTATCATTGCATCGTTTTGGGGTAGCAACCTGGCATGGAAGCATAATAAACTCGTTGCGCATGTACACCAGATTTGATTCGGCGCGTGAGGATGGCAAGCCTATACAGTTTCCAATGCGTGTTTCTGAACCGTGAGATCGCAACGACCTTGCCCTCTACTATCGACACGCACACATCGGGCTCGGACTGATACGAATTCTAGACACGTTTCTTTTTCAGCACGCGTACGGCCCTGAGTCTGTTTCTCTGCCGACATACATTACGAGAAGCTTGGGTCTCCAGTCGGGTTGGTAACCCATTGTTCGCAGCCCCAGTCACCGCCCGCCACCACCGTTGGTCTCTACCTCTCTCCTTCCGCTTATCCATCCAACCAATGCGCTGTCGTATGTCTGAACCGTCATCTGAAGATGCCATCGTACATTGCGTCAGAAGCACGTGAATCCATCTTCCAGGCCTTCGTACATGCCCCATCTTTTGAATGAAATAACAAACCCTTACGTGTCCACATTCCTCTCGTATACAGTCTTCTCTTCTCCAAATTTTTATATCTGCATGCTTCAAGTTCGAGACTTAATTAACTTGCTACGACGAGGCACCCGAGTTGCTAAATGCACCATGGCGCAATCATAACGTTGCTCTCGCCCTCATCCTAATCCAGAACTCGAGATCGATACTTGTTTAAAAGGAACCACCCCGTCGACTTCTCTCTCTTCAGCATCAGAATGTCTGCCCCAGAAACCGCTACCAAATTCGCACCTACCCAATCCTCTTCCGTCCTCGGCGGGCAGATAGTCGGCCGCACTGAGCGCCAGGCAGCACCCCCCGCAGCTTTGAAGCTCCGTCTTGACCTTAACCTTGAGGTGGAGATTGCCATCCAGGCCAAGGTCAATGGTGACATTACCTTGTCGCTCCTGTGAGTGCTTTGCCCGTGCTGACACGTTGTTGGGTTGACTCTGTATTTTCACAGTGAGTAAACGTGCCACGCGGACGGGAAGATGTCGGAGTCAAGTTCTCTTGTCTAGGTGAGAGATACTTCAATGCTGAGTACCGTCCATTGTCGATGCTGATGCTCATCCTCTTAGCGCATAACCACTTTGATTACCTTCTCCTTTTCTCTGACGGTTGTGTTGGTATTTTGCCGGCGTTCATACACGTAGTATTGGTATGAACAACAAGACTCAACACCCTCGGGAGTTGAATGTTGAACGTTGAGAGTCGGGATGTGTTTGACCTTAGCAATGGGCTAAAATTTATGATCGTCCTTTATCCTGCAGCCGCTTGGCGCTTTGATCTTCAGTTCGAACTGTTTTTGCCAAAAAATGGTGTCACCCCGGTGCGAAGAGAGAACAAAGGACGTCCCTTGTTTACTGTTCTCGTATGGTACACATAAAACCCTCGCGCCAGAGTCCACAATGCCTTCCACCTTTTTCTCCTTCTCTTTCTTCCAGCCTGGTGCTTTTTCTCCATGATGTTCTCCTCCGTTCTTTTCGCTACTTCTTTCTTCCTCTGTGCACGCGGCACCCACAGCCTCCCTCAATGCCTCTGCCCTCCTCGCGAATGGCCAAGCTGCCCAGTCCTAGAACGTCGCGTTCCAGAACTTCAGCGTCAACGATACGTGCTCCAGTGCGTCTCCCTGTCTGATCCTGTTCCTCGCACATTCAACTCATCCCCCCCCCCCCCCCCCCCCCCCCCCTTCGCCCCCCCCCCCCCCCCCCCTTCGTACTATATAGCCGGCGAAGTAGCGTGTATATCTAGCGACGTTGGCGCAATGTGGGGACAACAGCCAGTGGACGACGTCCCCTTGTTCGGGCTCGGCGCAGTGTTTTGCGCTCCCGTCCGTGAGGGAGAACGGGACTGTACGTATTACCTTCTCTCTTGCTTTCTTTATTTCATGGGACTGATGGTTCCCTGGTGTGCAGTTCATACAGTGCACGAGCGAGATGGACGCCGTATCCATCATCGATGCCACGGGCACTACTGGGGGCATCTTTGGCACTGACGCTGACACGTCCGATTCCACGACCAGCAGTGCCAACTCCACGGATACCACGTCTGGCACCGACAGCGGGAGCGGGATCGTCACCGTGACCATCACACTCACTCCCACCGCGACGGTGTTCGTGAGCACCGAGGTGCCCGTCACAACGACGCTGTCCCCTGACGAGGCCTCGAGTCTCCTGGCGAGCTTGACGGGCATGGGTGCGTCTGTTGTTACAGATGTTAGTGCCACTGACGCAGAGGTTGCAGAGTCCTCCTCTGCAGCTACGACGATCTCTCTCGTTCCTGCCTTAGCTGCCACCTCATCGTCATAGAGACTTATGGATGTCACAGATGTATAGTAGTTGGTTTACTACGAGGGGTATACTGTACTGTATTATAGGTTTAATAGGAGAGGTATTCAGACTGGACTATACCCGGACCTCGCATCCAAACCAACCAATTATTGCCGACTGGAAAACAACTCAGCGCAACGACATGCATGCCCCCCGATAAGCAAGTGCACTATCGATGGATCCGCGTAAACGTCCAGGAGGAACGTTCCACTTGAACACCACTCTTGCTCCTGCTCCGATTTCTGGCGCGTTTACTCCTCCCCTCTGAGGATCCAGATGACGAGGCGCACTACCAAGCCCAAACAGTTCGTCCTGATCCATAGGGAAAAAAGCGTAATGTCGGCCGCAAGAGTCGATTCTAGATGGGAGAGAAAAAAATCGGCGCTGGCCCAGATTCGAAGTTCGAACATCAACGAGCAGAGCATCAAATTTCAATGGTATTGGTAACCCATCTATTGACTCGACGCCCAAAATAAAAATGCTAGATCTCCATATGAATCGACCCAGGTTCGAACTGAGATTCTGTGCGGCAGACAGAAGCGATAACCAACCTTGCCATCGACGCGTACACGTTGAGGTGCTTGTGAGCTTCTATGGTGAAAAGCCATGGACAGGTGTTTGAATCAACGGGTGCCGGTGTGGACATGCTAGGTGCCATTGCCGAGATTCGTAACTCGCGCAGGTGGAACAAAGTGCCAGAGACGTCCCGAGTGGAAAATGAGAGAACAGAAGGTGGGAATAAAGATCTCGTGGTGGGCGGGTTCTGGGTGTACGTGAATACGGCGAGCAGTCCTAGTCAACGATAGGTTATTGCCACAAGTCTCTAGCACCTCAACAAACACTGGCGCAAAGCGCCTCCAATTCTGAGCCATTATCTGCATACAGAGTCACAAGGCTCGTGTAAAGTTAGCTCTCAGCCTCTGACCAGTCACTTTGTTATCTTCTAGCTTTGACGCATGTGCCACCATGATGGGCATAGTACTCTTTATCCAGCGTGTGTCCGAATCTCCTGTGAGTATGACAGGCAGAAATGCCAGGTAGATTACTCACCGGCAGACATACGCGTCCTTCTTCAAGACATAAATATCTGAATACACTTTGAGCATGACAAGTATAAAATATCGAAGACTACTTACCGGTGAGCATATGCATGCCCATTCACGCGACCAAGACCACCGCCTCGCTTCGCTTCTGTCACAAGAGTGAACGAGACTGACCATGCGCTCCATACCTCTGAGGGGTACAAGCGCAGCCAGGCGATCCACGCGCATACAGGAGCCTGCTTCTGGGAGGGTCAAACTCCACACTAAATTGTTGTCAAAGCCGGTTGCCGGCTCGAACGATCTTTACAATGGACCGAGCCGAGATATATATATTGCAGGAGATAGGTCTACATGGACACTGTCAGAGAAGAACGAGACGGAAAATGGCACTCATGTCAATGAAGAGGTCGATATTGGAGCCCAGGAGGGAAATTTGCTCACAATGAAGGTCCTAATCAAGATGGTAGCGTGACTGGCCCCAGGCACCTGGATACATGTTTAATACAGTGAACAAGAGACGCGACCCAACGTGTACTCAACTTGAAGAATTTTGTCGTGATTCGATGGTAGTCCTCGCGACTTGCCGTTCAATTCATCTACAGCTTTAAGGAGAGAAATATGAAGGAATGAACCAGAAAAAACGCGCGGGAATCAGCAGCGGCAACGAACAAATGAGGGTTACCTATAAGAGTCAGATCTAATAAAGCTATGTGCGATTCTTGCCCTTTCGTGTCTCGCCTGCAGCAACTATGGATTCATCAACCTCCTTCCTCCTGAGTGAAAGCTACAATCTCTCAAGGCTGTCCGTTCGCAATGCCTAGAAGGGTCACGACCATTGATTGACTCCGACTATACGGTCTATATCTTTGTCGAGTTGGAACAGCTGCAATCCTCGTATAATGCTCGGCTTCAAGATCCATCGGTGGCGATATAAAGTCCTGCACCAGGATACACGGCAATCCTGTTCACTGGCTCAACCAGGAACCTATCCAGGGTCCAACCCTTACAAGCAACAGTCGGACGAATTCACCAAAATCTTCGAACTATGTCTACGTCTTCGATTGATAGATCTCCAATCTAGGGACAAACTCCTGTAAAGCCCATGCGCGTCCCTCGGTAACAAGACGTTGTTCTGAGTCCATGGACTGTAAGGCCGAGAAGATTTGCGTATGCAGATTCAGAATATCCTCTAACCAATCGAATAGCCTGGCAATCCCAGAGGGCACGCCTGATATCCACGTCTTTGAATCCTGCACGCGAAGCGGGAGCACAAACAGTCGGACAATGCACGTCAGGCAACGAACAAAGGTTGCTTCCGTCTCTCGAATTCTCCGTGCTGCACATACTCTGACAAGTTCTGGCTTGCCGATGATTCGTCGCTTTGCGCTCCGCTGCCAGATTTTGTACGTGATTTTCTCGGCTCGGCTACGCCCGGGCGTGGCTGTTGCTGCTGGTTCTTCTGCCCAGATGATTCTCGAGCACGTCCTCCGCTGAAAGTACGGAATGGAACATCCGCTCCTAAGCTCAACTCGTCGCACTCGTCGTTATGCCAAATTTCGCTACCCATCGCAGGCAAAATACTGTCCGCGTGAGATAACACCTCCTGGGTTCTCCGGCTAGCAGTCTCATACACCTCATCTGACTCCAATGGAGGAATGCCAAAAGCTCTGCGCTCGCGAGCGGCCGCAATTTGCGAGTGCTCGGCCAAAGTGACAGCATCATAGTTCTGCGAATCACGATCCTGATAATATCTACCAAGGCTGGGAGCTTCAGAAGGTCTCTTCTCGATGGGCGATTTGGGCCGAGCGTGAAATCTCAAAGAAGGAAAGTGAGACGATGGGGAAGGAAGACCATGCTTGATGACATCTATCGGTCCGCTGATAGCCAAACCTTCTTCGTCGCTATAGTCGCTCTCTTCATCGATGACTTTCTTTTCATTGGGATTGGAAAGCTGTAGCCCCTTGACAATACTCATAAGCTCTGCCTTTCGTCGATGGTGAGCTTGGTCTGCAGCTTCAACATCAAGGACACCATGGTCACGGACATCACAGCCGTCGTCCACATATTCTGAATCCGATGAAACATATGAGATGATGGATTGCGTGGCCGAGGCCTCTTTTGGGTTGCTATGAAGGTCCTCAGTCATGAGCAGCTCGCAACCTTTTCCCCGACTTTTCCTCGTAGCCTCAGGCGGAAGTCGAAACCCTAACCCACGCATATGGCTTGGCAGATCATCGCCTGCGACCTCGAATGATTCAACGGCGCTCTCAGAGCTTGAGCTTGAAGCGAAGACTTCGGCATTGGCTACGACGTTCTGTGCATCGTAATGATATTCGAAATCGGATTCATCAGAGAGCCGTCCTAGAAACCGGACGCTACCCGGTGATTCTCCTCTGGGCTGGGGAACATTTGAAACGATCTCTTTTGGCTTTCCAGGTTGGGGTGTCGAGGGAGGATCTTGGCTAACTTTAGGATTGAGAAACGTGCCAGGGCCCGTCCTAGACCGTGTGCGGGAAGCTAGGACAGGTATGTTGCTCTCAGTCTGCTACAAGCGGTGGATAAATAGATGCACATAGGCGTAATGAGCAACACACCTTAACCATAGGTTTCGGTACGACAGATTCGCAGGCTGCTGTGGAGGACGATGCTGTAGAAGACGTCGCCGAAGACTTCCGGCGCAGCAGACTTTGCACAGATCTGAGGGGGCGCGCTCCGGTAAATGAGCCTGGTGATGATGACTTGGCGTTGTCAGTTTTAGGCGAAAAACCCTTGGGTGTAGGTGTTCGTAAAGCTATTTTAAGTGCTGGCTTGGGCACACCTTGCTTCACCTTGGGTGCCATGGGTTCCTCTATGGGCGACGGACACGGCAGCTGAGGGGTAACAGACGTACGAAGTCATGGTGAATACGGTGAAGATAGCGTTATGCTTAAAGACGCCCAGTCGACATGATAGCTCTTGACAGAATGCTGGGGGGAGATGATGCTGCATGGGTGTTCGCTGCTCGCGACGGCGGACGTGTCATTTTATCGATGGTGTCTCGTAACGACGGTAGCAGACGTGTCTCGACCAACGGCAAGTTCATCATCTGGCTGTCACGTTTGTTGGGTTTTTGACGACATCATTGTAAATCGTTTTTCCGAGCGAGGTTGGAACTCGACAGATGAATCCGGGTCTGGCTGCGAAACTTGGATGTAAACGTCGGGCGACGAGGGTACCTCTACAGGACGATATATTCCATCGCTTTCCGCGCTAGACTGCTGGGCATGTCTACTGGGAAAAGTGAAGCCTCCAGCTGCAGCATAATGCGATGGCGGTAAGAAAATTGGGGCCCCTGGTGATGGCCGATAGTGGGCCGCTGGGGAATGTGCCCTAGTATTGGAACGTGCTACTGGCATCTTCGGCGGGAGAAGTGAAAGAGCTCAGGATGGATGCCCACTGCCGTTCACAGCGTCGTGGGATGAACACCAGTGAGCATCAACAAGGTCGTCGCTGTTATAGACGATGACGAAGGAAGAAGCTACCTACCTTTTCAAATTTGAAAAGGGAATCGTGATCGGAGTATCGGACCGATGGCTTTAACCTTGGCGACGGCGGCGCCAAGCGTCACTGCCTCTTTTGACACCAGCCTTTTCATTTCAACGTTCAAATATTCAACGTTCAACGTTCAACGGCGACTCTTTGCACAAGATTGACTGTTTCAATTCCCTTAACCTACATTCATGTCGAACGATTGTTGCAGTGTATTTTTCTGTTGCTGTACATGCTTCTGTATGTTTTTTGCGCTTTCTGCATGGAATACTTTGACACTGACCTATGCCATGCAGCGATATGTGGCCACTCAAACCTCTGCCGATGGTGTCTATTCTGCTCTCCCAGAAAACGTCCCACCGCAGAGGAAGATGCAGAGCTAGACCGGCAGTACAACGCGGTGCTAGAGGAGCAGAAGGCTGAGCGCGAGCGGGCTCTCAGGGAGAAACAGTATTCCGGGACACCCCAGATGTCGACGGGACACAAAGGGCATTCGCCAACCCCAAGTCGAGGCCAGAATTTTTCTCCTCCGCCAGTGTACACTCCAGGCCCAGGTGGCCATCCATCGCCGAACCATCCTCCAGAAGATCGCCACCGTGGACACAGTCCCCAGCCTTCTCGCGGACACAGTCCTCGACCCTCTCGACATAGTCCTAGGCCTTCAGCTACTGATGCCCATGCCCCCCTGCCTAACCCCTACGACCACCATCATTCCTAGTTAGCATCAGGATACCATGAAAACAAGGCAGTGATTTTCAACTTGAAACACTTATAGATACCATTTACTTACCGGGACCTCGAAATGTCCAGCTTATTGACCGGAATGGACACCATGAACGTCTTGACAACTCTCCGAATCTTATTCAGCGCGAACGATCCTCGTATAGTGTAGTGTACGTTACTTTATAACTACAGGATATCTATAGAGTACGATATACAGGAAATATGGGGTATTACCAGCTAGCCGAGGTTGCGACTGCAACTAATTACTAATAGAAAGGGTCCATTCCATGTTCTCTATTTGCGCTTCCTTGTCAAAGACAACGTGCTGGAGTCCAACCACCGGAAGTGATGCTCTTTTCCCGCCCGATCCTGCAATTGACTGACTATCGTGGTATGCTCTGGCTTGACAATATGCCGCAGAATAACACAGTCCAGGCACGAAACACGTCCGTGCACGGACGCCAGCGCGCGAGGATGCCAACGCGAGGTAAGCATATCGACCAGCGCCTCATGCATGTTAGGCGATGGATTCAACCCGAGGTCCAGAGACGTGAGTTTCGGCAGCAAATTGGGGACCGAGGGACGCTGCGATTGGATGATAGGCGGACAGAAGATAAGTGATCGGACGAAATCCTTCCTCAGCGTCTTGCAATTCTCCATGTTTTCTGCGAGGTCGACATCGGTCGTCTGTATAGACAGCTCGGTAAGACTGGGTGTCAGCCTTAAGATGGCTATCATTTCCTGGTCTCCAATTTCGATCTCTTCAAGGACTAGTACGTTTAGCCCTTGCAGAGGCTGCTCCAACAATTCAAGGAATTGTTTGTGTACGCGCACAAATCTGGGCAATTCCGCGGTGTCATTGCAGGTCAGGGTGATCGATTTGAGCTGCAAGAATGTGAAGGCACGGATGAGGAGGGGAATGATTTCGACGTTGCCGATGTAGAGAGTTTGTACAACCAAGTCAGTCTTCGGAGTCTCGAGCTTGCTAAAGTCGTCAATGTTGCCTTCGAATTCCAGGTTTCGTACTTGTGGAAATTTCGAAAGAAAGTTGATGAAAAATCGATGTTGACACTGATTATACATTGATAAATTGGTGATTTGGTTGTAAGGAAATGTGTGGGAAATAAGCTCCGGGGTTACATTGACACTCAAGATGCGAAGTTTGGGAGCGTCTGCGAAGATGTCCGTTGGTGCTGCGAGAAGACAGTTCGCGTTAAGACTCAACCCTTCCAAGTCCTGGAGATGATGCTTGACATGCGAGAGCCTTTGGCCAAAATGAATAGATCCTATTCCCAATATCCGCCACCTGGGAGCAGCGTCAAAGAGAACACGGTAACACTGGAATGCACCGGCCCTAGCGGGTGTATCTCGGTAAGTATTTAGGACTTGGATAGTGAGTGGAGCATCGCCTGCGCGGGACATATACGCCCGGAGACACTGCAGCGTGAAGGTGGATGGCGTCGTTGGATTGATAGAAAATACCGCCCACAGGCTTTTTGTTGAAATTGCCAATCTACGCCAATGGGAGCAAACCAGGGAGATTATCAGTGCGTTCAAAGTCCGCGGTGCGTTCATGAAATTAACGCTTTCATCGGCTTCCTTGCAACATTGAGCGAAGATTTCTGATAACATCTCGTTTGGAAGGCGCCTGATGGGGGCCAAGATGGAGATGCATTTATCCGCGTTTAACTGGAGTTCCCTCCGTTCAGTTTCTCGTTGCGACACCAAGGTGTAGAGACGGAAAAGTTCATCGTCGCATCGCTGCACCTCTTTCTCTATGGCACTGAGAGATTGTTTTATCTGGCGCACATCGGCGACAGAAGGAACGTAGTCAGACCTCGTCTGCAATTGCTTAGGAGGGACTGTGTTTTCTGTAGAGAAAGGCGGTTGGTCGCCGAAAGACATTCTGTAGAAGGTTCGCTTTTTAGAGGTTAAAAGAAAAATATTATTAGAAAGACGTACTTTATGAAAAGACGCGTTGAACGCGAAGGCCAGACGCAAAATTGTCAGTTCTGATCAGGTATGCCTGAGTGAATAAGCCTACCGGTCGTCTGCTGTGCTAATTAATTGGCACTGTTGGTCTCATTCAAAGCGTAATACGAACTGTTGGAATCTGCGAGAGAATTCGAGCAATCCGGCAATCCGGCAATCCAGCATGCTGCGTAAGGAAAGAATCTGAGGGAAATTGAATTAGGTAGAAATTACTAGAAAAGGTGTAGTCTAGTAAAAATATGAAAAGTCAATGGGGAAACTCCTCAGGAGTTTGTAACCCAAAGACTAAAGGTCTTACAAGCGGTACTCTGGATATAGTTCAAATCTCAACACGAACAAATTTGAGTATGTCCTCAAAAAATACCAAGCATTAATGATATTTCATGGAAACGAAACATACAGAGTAGAACTCGATCAAAGGAGGAACGTAATAGAAAAGAGAAAAGTGCACGACGTCCACTACAGAAACCGAGCATGATTTTGCCAAGCAAAAGTAATCAAAATGATACTGCATGTCAACAGTTTTATGTCAGCCTTTTCCCTGTGCGAAATTCCGGCTTCCAGATTTCTACAGGCGTCGCTCTTTTCTTTTCCGTCCACCGCCTGACTGTCATGACTTCGAATACCGGGTTCGTTGAGCGCGTACAAGACTTCGCCGCAGAGAACAAGAGGGCCATCCTCATTGGAACAGCAGCCGCTGCTATCGTTGTGGGCGGAGCTGTCTACTACGCCTCAACATCCAGGCCCTCAGAAGGGACGGACTTGGAAAAGGGTGACAAAAAGGACCGGAAGAAGTCGTCGAAAGGAACGAAGAAAAAGAAGTCCGTCAAGGACAAGGATGGTCCTATTCTCGAGGAGCGGAAGTCAAAGGTCCAGGAGGAACCCGGCGGTGAGTACCGTATTCATCTGAATATTGCACGTCGTGACATTCCTCAGACGACGCCGTGCTGAACGACGAACAAATTGCTGCCTTGTCGACGGAGGTCAGTACCATTTGACGTCTGACTGACGACTGTGTCTTATGTGAGTGCTGTAGGAACGGACAGCACTCGCGACTTCGTACAAAGCCAAGGGTAATGCAGCCTACCAACAGCGCCAGTTCACCACGGCCGTCGAACTATATACTCGCGCCATCCAGGTCTCCCCAAAACCTGAGCCTGTATTCTACAGCAACCGCGCTGCGTGTATGTCTTCGCAACCTCTGCACAAAACACATCTCAGTAATTTTTATAGGCTACATGAACAGCTCCCCTCCAAAATATGAACTCGTCATCGAAGACTGCAACGAGGCACTCAAATTGGATCCGAAATACATCAAGGCAATGAATCGCAGGGCCACGGCCTTTGAAGCACTTCAGCGATACGAAGAAGCCCTCCGCGACTTCACCACCTCTACGATACTCGACAAATTCACTAATAAGTCATCCGGAGAATCTGTGGAACGTGTATTGCGCTCCCTGGCTTCAAATAAAGCGGCCGACATCCTCGCACACCGGCAAGCTCGCCTCCCTTCCTTCACCTTTATTTCAGCGTACTTTGCCGCGTTCAGGCCCAGAGCGCACCCGACACTACCAGAAAACCCATCACAGGGAGATAACACACTTCTGCTCGCTCTGCAGGCCCTCGACGCGTCAGACTACGCCCACTCAGTGACCTTGGTGAACGAAGCTCTCGAGCAGGGTATTTCGTTTCCCCTCGGAAAAGCGGAGGCTCTCAATCTTCGTGGGACTTTCAAGTACGTGCACTTATAAACTTTTCTTATCTGCGGAAATTCATTAGACGTGCAGATTCCTCACGGGCGAGATCGAGGGTGCAAAGTCTGACCTTCAAGAGTCAATTGACATCGATCCGTCGTTCACGCAGAGCTTGGTGAAGATTGCTAGTGTGTACATGGAACAGGGAGACCCCCAGAAAGCTTTCGAGTGTTTCGAGGATGCAATCAAACACAACCCTGATGATCCCGACATTTATTACCATCGCGGTCAAGGTGCGTTGCTATTCCCTTGAAGATTCCGTATCTTGACATGACATGTCAGTTTTGTTTATCCTTAACAAGTTCAAGGAGGCCGCAGACAACTATACGAAGTCTACCGAACTGGACAATAAGTTCGTATTCAGCCACATACAATTAGCTGTGGCAGAGTATAAGCAAGACAACGTTGCGAAAAGCATGGGACTATTCCGCCGGACGATGGTTGCGTTCCCTCAGCGGAGTGAACCGCAAAATTACTAGTCAGTCATTTGGTTTTTCATTTCTTCCTTGCTAATATTCTGTCCCAGCGGCGAGCTATTGCTCGACCAACAACGGTACCCCGATGCCGTAGAGAAGTTTGAGCGTGCCATCGAATTGGAGAAACTTAAAAAGTAAGCCGTCCAAGTACAAACGGTCTTGTCCTTTACGCTAACACGACCCTAGGACCACTTCCCCGCCGAATGTCCTGCCTCTCGTGAATAAGGGTCTGGCGTTATACCAGTGGAAGCAAGATATCGGCCCGGCAGAGCGCTGCTGCAACGAAGCTCTCCGAATTGACCCGGACTGTGATGCCGCCGTGGCCACCCTCGCCCAGCTTAGCTTACAACAAGGACACCTCGATAAAGCCGTGGAATACTTCATCAGGCAAGCTGAGCTTGCGAGGACGGAACCGGAACTGATCAACGCGTTGACGTACCAACATGTGGGTTTTAGCGCCATGCTGGTTTCTGCATATTGACGACATCCTTCACTTCACAGGCTACATCATCGCAATTGGAATTTTTGAAAATTTATCCGGACATGGCAGCACAACTTAGCCCTCTCGCCAGGGGCATGTCATGAAGAAAAAAAAACTCGTCCGAATACTTTGTGACTAAATCTGCCACCTATACTCATGACCATCTACTTTATAACGCCTGTTCTCTGGTATTCGTCTCATTCCTAGCTTACAGTTACTGCAATGCACCCTCTACTCTCGTCGACTGAAACCTGAAGCTGAAGACGCGATCCGATCCTGTAAATTATGCGTCATAATATGTCATAAGCTCCAGGGCATTATAAAAGGCAAGTCGAAGTTGTAGCCGTAAGCCACGATGCCTTCACCTTTCATTCTCGTTCGTCCTGCGTCGCGAGGCCTGTCGTTTGACGCGTCACTTGCTTACTACAACCACCTTGCCGGTCTACGCGACTCATCTGGCGAGCCGGAAACACTCAAGCAGAAAATCATTTCACAGCTCGACGTGGATCCGGCACGACTGAATATCTTACCTCTTGATCTCGGCATATCATGCGCAGCAGAAAGCCTTGCAGCATCGCTCAAATCGCCCAGCGAGGCGAGTCATTCATCCAAACTGCCTTCCTCATTGGAGGCATCCTACACACCGAGAAGCAACCCCAGGATCTCGACCTAGGTGATACCAAACCCACGTTCGATATCAACTTCATCTCCCATCTCCTCCCCATCAAAACACTCTTCCCGCTTCTTCCCTTTGTCGCAGATGAGAAGATCGATGGGACCGCCTAAATGGGTACACGTCTCTGCACGCGTTGGGTCAATTTCTGACAAACGCCTCGAAGGCAGCGTTAAACCAAGTCGTCAAGACGTTTGACTTGCACCTTGCACAGAAGAACATTTCCTGCGATTTGTGTTGGTATGCATCCCGGGACTTGAGTAAGGAATTTTGGGGAGGAGTGCGTGAAGACAAGTTATTTGAGCCGGGCGACACAACCGAGAAGGCTGTGCGCGTTGTCAACGGCCTAGGGGCGGAGCATCGAGGTCGCATATGGGACTGGGCATAGAAGGAGGTTTTGCCTTGATATTTGAGTTGTTACGGTGTAGATTTTTCCAAAGCCAGGACTAATTACAGCATCGCCGTTTCGGTTGGAACGACGAACGGTGTTGCTATGGGATTTTCAGATTCGCTTCCAGCGTGTTCCTTCACAAACCAGCCTAAGTGACGTCTAGTTCATCCTTGAGAATTTTTGTTCTACATCTCAAGCTTCAATGCTATCAATTTCCCACAACTTAACCTGCCAGACTGCGAATAGTGTCTGTTCGTTCAGGCAGGCATTGTCCAACGGAGGGATTCGCTGCTCCACTATCGCCTAAATGCTGCAATATTCTACTACGGGTAGCAAGAGAACGAATTATAATTTATACCATAGTGGGTATATATATATACTGTATATATTCCAACGATTTCCACCAGAGCCAGAAGGAGTTACAAACACCATCCCAACGCAGCGCTTATCTCTCGTACTCCCCGCCGTTCCGACAACGTGAGTGCCAAACTGAGGCACTCGTGTTCTCGCTCACGCTGAGATTGAGCCCCGTATGCCTTTCCCAGGAAGTACCACACCTCGGGTACATCCCAACTGGGCCCATTCGCCAGGCGCGAGAGCATACCGGCCGCAAGGTCGATATTGTCCGACATATTAGGGCCCGGTGGTGTTTCGCCGGAAAGATACAATCTACACAGGTGGATGGCAGCGGGAACGTTGTCCGGGGAGATGAACAGCGCTTTTTGGAATGCGTCAATGGCATCTTGAGATCGACCCAGAGCGACGTAATACAGACCAAGCTAAAGCGGAGGATCAGTAACAATGGAAGGACCGGACAAGAAAACAAGGGTACCTGCACCCAAACGGCAGGGTTTTTCTCATCCCGGACCTCGGCTTCCTGGATGGCTCCCCTGGCCTGCTCAATCTTGCCTAAACGCCTGAAAGTCGCCGCAGACATTAGCCATAGATCGCTCAGAAGTCGCGTCTCACGAGCGGTCCGCTTATTCGATGTCATTGGCTGAGGTAGCGCAGGTGTAGGTGGTGGTGGTGGCGACTCGTTGAGGGTGGAATCAGATGGTTTCATAAGCAAGCTCAATCGTCTTCGCGAATGTATCGACGAAGCTTGATAAGCAGTCTGACGCAGTACTGCATGAAAATCTAGAGAAGATGTAGGAAAAAGGAAGTGTAAAGGAAAAATTAACTCTACCTGGCGTCGAATTAGACCGTAGCAAGCTTCCGTTCCTCACGACTCCGCTACCAATTTTCTTCGAGATGTGGCTTATCCTTGCGCCGCTCTTATGGACCCTATTTTTGAGCATCTTTTGGACTTTTTTTGATTTGGATGCGTCCCTCTCATGGTCGTCATTACGTTTGGCAGCCTTCTCATCGTGTAAAGCCATGGACTGCACATATTCTGGGTCCTGAGATTGTCCATCTGGGGTTGCTGGAGATATGGTGATAGGTATGGGTGGGACAGACGGCTCTGTCGACCCAGAATGGGCTATCGAGAGTCGGCGCTTTTCTTCGCTGTTTTGGTCGAGTGCTTCTGAGACGGTTGCACTGGGTGAAAGAATTAACTCTGAAGGCGACTTGAGCTGCATCGTCGATCTACCGCCATCGAAAGAGCTTCTCGCTGACGGATATATCATGTAAGGTTACAAGAGACGTCGAAAAGTGCAAAAATGCCCTCACCTGTATCAGTTACAGAATTTCCTATTCTATCGGCAACCCATACAAAGATCTCAGGGAGCATCTGCGAAGCACCCTCGGCACCTTCGACGATTTCCGTCAATGCAACCTGGGTCATTCGGAGCTGCAAGGAGTCTTCGAACAATTCTTGCCGCGAGGGTGAAGGATGATCTTGGGCGGGAAGGAGTAAATCGGAAGCAGGGGGAATATCATGGTCGTTCTCTCCGAGGAGGTACACAGGTTGCACTTCTGGAATCTCTTTCGTACCATTAAGGGCAGGGTGACGATCATCGTCAGTGCGAAGGAGACCATCAATCACCCTACCATTGCCATTGACTGTAGTCGAAGGGACGCCAAGTAACTCATTATCCGGGTCCATCTGGGCAGGTTCTGCAGGCAGGCAGGATCCATTGACAACGGAGACTTCTTCCTCGCCAATGGCAGCTCCCGTCTCCAAGGCCATTTCAGCCGCTTCCCATTGTTCAGTTGCGGCTGAAAGAAGTCCTAGCAGATGCCAGTATCGTACCTCCTTAGAGTTACCTTCAACAGCTAACCCCGCATTAACAATAGCCTGTTGTAAATCTTGCAGCTCTCCAGAGCGCGCAAAGGATAACGCAAGGTGGTAGTAAGTGGATGCTGTCGGCGAGGCTTGGGAAGAGCGGATCAAAAGCGCATGAGCTTTGGCGAGCCGTTGCGACCGACTATGCGGGTCTTGCTCTTACGAAAATTATGAGTACAGCCCCCAGAAGCACAGGAATATCAGAAGCATACGTTTGAGGGCCATCACGGACTGGCATACGCCTTCTGCCAGTAGAAGCCTTGCAACGAGTATCTGATTATTTTCATCCAAACGCGTTTTCGCTTTTTCTACCAAGGTTTCTGCTTCTCGCACATCCTCAAGCCCCTCGATGCCATTGGCCATCGAAGCGAATTTGCATAACATCCGTATCCCATAGACCAGGGTTTCCACCCAATTCTGATCCGTGTCTGTGTCGGCACCCACTCCGGCATCACTAGTTTGCCATGCTTTTCCTACAACTTGAACGTACAGGCGAAGAGTCCGCTTCGCAAGATGTATGTCACCAGATACTCGCAGTAACCGCATCATATGCCGCATAATCCTGAAGGAGTTAAATGTCATACGGGTCGCCCACCAAAGGACCTACGAAGTACATCAGATCGGAAATGAGGATAAAGTCCGGGCTTACATCTAGCACCCATCCAGTATACTCTCCCACAGCACCGCTAACCTCCCAGATCCCAACGCACAGATCCACGAATTCTTCCACTTTAGTATTTCGTTCCCCAGCCCTGGGAAATTTGGTGGACACGCTCAATATAGCTCGGTACTCCTGTACTAGAGATCGAGCGGTATGCAGCCAGATTGGCGGCTTATCACGAGGAGTGATACTAGGGTCATGACCGTAGCGAATTATTAACGCACGGAGATAGAGAACGGAAATGGCGGAGCGATGAGTGGTACGGAAATTCGAGGGCCAGTAAGCACTGCAAGACGAATAGTGGTTCAACCACGTCCACAATGACGCGCCTCTATTGTGAACACTGGACGTCCGTGAAGACAGAATGATGGCCCTCCAAATGAGACGTTCTACCCAGCGCCACAGCTCTCGAAAGCGCGTAAATGATGCAAAATCTAGTTTACCAGTGGAGGTAGGAGCTACAGCGGATGTAATTTCCGATTCCACGATAGTCAGGAGGGGGATGGCTGCGGAATAGGACATCAAAGCACGTTTTGAGTTTTCGGGAAAGAGCTTTTCATAGGACATCCCTAAGGGGTCTAAGCAACAAAAAGAGTTTTAAGCAATAATGTACTTACCTTGGAGACAGAGACTTCGCAAAGTTTCCGTCAGTGCCCATGCGCGGCCGTCCTTAATTTCGGGAATGGAAAGAGAGACATCGGAAATGATACTCGCGCCAGCTGAAGATATTGACAAGTTGACTACGGAGGTGATAGTCTCGGGCACTCGCAGCGTCGAAGGGCTTGCACGCAGAGTCTCGGGAAGGGGGATATGATTTTGGACGTGGACGACATCGGGCACCTTGCTTAGGTGCGAAAGGCATTCAGTGGGATTTCCAAGAGCATACGCGTAGTAAGCCAAGGCAAAATTCAATGTCTTGCAAATTTTTGGTGAATAGCAAGGTAATAACAAGAAGAGACTCACGTCGAAATTTGACGACTCGAGTTTCCTCAATATGTCGTACCCTGCCTGCGCCTCCCCTTTCCGTTCCTCCGGAAGAACAGACTCGTCTCTGAGCTCCAAAGCATACTCTCCAGTTCGTGGCGCGTCGTCCTGGTCGCCGTCCTTGGAACTCGCCGCAAGCAGGAGAGCCAAAGCATGTGTTTGTGATGCTACTTCAGTGACGTCTTCGTATCCTTTGCAATGCTTATTGAATTTTCGAAATAATTCGGACCACGATAGTGCAGTTCCGTTCAGCGCTTTCGATGGATACGACGAAGACCACTGGCCACCCGTTAATGCTGCTCTGAGCTGGGTCCAGTAGTACTTGTCCTTGGGGGTTGACATTACAGCAGAAATTGACCAAATTTAGTTCTACTTTGCCACCAAAACTATTGCCACCGCATAATGACGTATTTTTGTGCCAAGACTTTCGCTGCATTTAAACGTCTCTTCTCGTACCGTGAAATGGCTACCTTTTCTTCATCCAGCGAAGATCCTATATCTCGTGTCGTCAACGTGAGGCCCGACGAAACTGCGCTTCATCTAACATCAAGCCAGGAATTCGAAGACTATTATGATATTGACGAAACGGCACAATGGATTTCGGATGGAGACTATCAGCGAGTAATTATTTCCTTCTTTTACTATCTTTCTGAAGGCTCAGATATGACGAGGTAGCTCTCCAATTTCCTGATGAACTCCTTCACGACTCCGTACGGATATATCGTAGTCTGAAGAACAAGGTCGGCAATAAAGACCTCTATATTCTAGCAGATACATCCTACGGCAGGCATGCTACCGTTGCATCTCCTCGAGAGCAGTCTTTGTCTAACTATTCCCTAGCTGCTGCGTGGATGAGGTAGCTTCACAACATGTCGACGCCACTGCAATTATCCACTACGGGCATGCATGTGTGAGCCAGTTCGTCGAGTTTGCTCCAAGGTCTTAGCAACACATCTAACCAAAAATCCACAGGACATATCGTTTGCCTGTGATGTACATCTTTGGCAAAAAACCAATCAATATTGACGACTGCTTGGAGAAGCTTCTGAGCATGGTTTCTGAGCCTCAAGACTGCGTTTTTGTTGTCCGTCACGACGTCGCCTACGCACATGCAGCAGGCAAGATTTATTGTTACATCTCCGGCACCCCAAGCTTACCCGTTTCATTGATAGTGAAACTTGTCGACAAACTGAGACAAACCCTCAACACGGATGTAAAGTACTCTGAAGTCCCAAGCAAACTGTACCCGGAAAATCCAGACCCCACTGTCTCTAAGCTCTCTGATGGCATCTCGCGAGTGCATATAAACCCTACCGATGAACCTCAATCATCTGATGGTGGACCGTCGAAATCGACCATATTCTACATTGGTGGAGAGAGCCTGGGCTTAACAAATTTGCTAATAACCCATTCCTTTTGTGACGTTAGTTCTGTATCAGTTCGCCGTTTTCTAATCTATGCTGACCCGTTAAGTATCTAGGTGATATCCTACGATCCTGAGTCCAAAAGCACCCGTGTAGAATCGTCACGAACGAACAGGCTTCTTATGAGACGTTATGCCGTCGTCCAAAAAGCCCGAGACGCGGACATCTTTGGCATCTTAGTCGGAACATTAGGCGTCGCATCTTATCTGCCTCTGATCAAGCGCATTAGGGCGAATCTGAAACGCGCTCACAAGAAAAGCTACACCATTAGTGTTGGGAAGCTGAATCCCGCTAAGCTTGCCAATTTTCTGGAAGTCGAATGTTTTGTTCTAGTGGCTTGTCCTGAAAATAGTCTTATCGACGCTAAAGTTAGTCCGTCCTTATCTGTATGATATGCACTGAAACGACTTCCAGGATTTCCTGCGGCCGATCGTAACTCCATACGAGCTTGAAATCGCCTTGCAAGCAGAACAAAGTTGGACAGGCCGGTATGTCCTGGACTTTGAGAAGCTACTTGCTGAACAGGGTTTGGTTCCCCTTCTTCCATATGCTTCTTGTTTCTCATCATGTTTTTAGATCGATTTGAGGTGCCGGACGGAGGAAGTGAACAAACGGTAGGCGATGATCAGCCTGTGTTTTCACTGATAACGGGCAAATATCGACATGCAAAGCGATATGGAGGTACGATGCTCCTTCTGAACGACAAGAACCGTGGACCCAACCTCTCCTAGATACATTATCTAATACCGATATCGATAGCCAAGCACTAGCAGTACGGAACGGGGACAGTTCCATTGCGAGGGTCCCCGACAGGGCCGCAGGTATAGCTCATATCCATCCCGGTGTCTATTCCTTTCCCTGACTTCTCCTATAGGCAGCTTCTTACAAACCCGAACATATCGTGGTTTGGACATGCGAGTTGGCGAAGACTCGCCGAGTGTACTAGAACAAGGACGCGTCGGCATCGCCAGCGGGTATACCGACGATCATAAATGACACTGAGAATAAGAAATCGACGATTATTGAGGACGATTCGACGTCGGTGCCTTTTTGAAAGAACGATCGGTTTAAGAAATTTCCTCCCCCGCTTCCTTCCCCTTGAACGTTCATGACCTATCCGACCGTCGCACCTTCTGACGGCACATACCAAATTCCAGGAGGAAATGAAGCGCCCTGATAGCACGTTCATAAGATGTTAAACGGCCCTCCAAGCATCCCTACCAGGTTCAAATCTATTTGATTGCAAAACAGGGTCAATGGAACCTTTTTTTTTGTGAAAAGATAGTAGTCCCTTATGACGCCTTCGAATGGCACATGCCCTCTTCTTCCCTGCAGATGTTGATGACGATAAGCAAAGTGCCAAGTCCCCGAGGCCCGACTTTGCAGGAGCAGGTTAATTTTCACGACGCCGCAAATGCACCCGGGTGCCCATATCAATCCACTACATTGTCTTATCTTTCCCACACGTACAATGGATGGATGACGAATCTTCCCCGCAAGCTGTTCCAGGTGGAGATGGCCCTCGATATTGTTCCCCAGTCCAAGAGGCACAAGTCCCATCCAGGGCATGATGAACCTAAGCCCAATTTGAAAGTCCTCATTGAACATATTTGCTCCGCATAGATTCACTCAACTCAGGTGCATGAAAATATGATTGTAAAAGATCTGCACGTTTCTATTGGCAGACAACAAATGCCTATACTGTATCTATGATATAGCTTGTGTACAAGTCCAATGCGATAAGTTATCCCTGGTGTTACAGTGAAAGATCCACCTAGCGACAATAATGAAAGTAAAGTGGAAGCAAAAAGAAACCAGATATACATCAAAGGGGGGCAAAGCAACTGAATTAGCATCCAGACCACTCCCTTCTCAATTGCTCGGCCCAAGCCATCAGAAAATAAAGCACCCCGGCCGGTAGCATACATCTCACGCCGACCGCTGTCCAATCCCATCTGCGCCCGCCCCATTTTCCGCCGCGCCATCTCAGGCTCCTACTCTCCTCGGGAGAAATCTTCCCATTGACGACAGCGCCGTCTTTTTTCGGTTCCTGCCAAAGATTGCTCGTGACCCATATCTGCACGCTCCTGCTCGCGCAGGTAGTAGTGCCAATAATAGCCCATACGATGACAGGCCGTTTGTCGTGCTCCAGAATGGAAAGTGTCAGATGAGTAGCAGGCCAGCAGATTGCTTGGAGTGCGAGGAGGCGGATGAGTGTGGCGAGCGGCGGATAATAGTGGCGCCACCGGGTCAAGAGCCCGGTCGTAAGGCAGAGGCACTGCCATCCGGTCAATATAGCCTGGTGGTGACGCATCA
The DNA here is from genome assembly GCF_019112545.1 of Guyanagaster necrorhizus. NCBI lineage: Eukaryota > Fungi > Basidiomycota > Agaricomycetes > Agaricales > Physalacriaceae > Guyanagaster > Guyanagaster necrorhizus. The sequence goes on from NW_025064933.1 coordinate 141,543, forward strand.
GTCGAAGGCTCCGGGTTCACAGGAACAAATTTGACTTACCCATAGGACTGAAATAAAGTAGTCTACACGTTCAGGGGGAGCACGCCCACTGATACGGGAGGTGGGAAGGTGGGAGAATAAATATATGTTGTAGATGGCACCAACGATGGCAGGAACGATAGACAGCAACCGAGAAGATTCAAAGAGCAGTGGAGTGAGTGATTGTTGAAGTATATTGGGCGGAACGAGAGGGCTTGATAGAGGTTTTTTTCGAGACGTGGGAAGGCGATGAGGCTAAGAAAAAAACAATGCAATTAATATCATGTTTTGATAACAACCACCAACAAGGATAAATCAATGAACAGAGTGCAAAAATGAAGAACCGATGAGTCGGTGAGAAGAAGAGAAGGATACACTCACTGGTTCATCTGCTTCAGTTTCTGTCTCTCCAGCCCCGATATGACCGGGTGTTGTGCAAATGAGCCTGTCCCGCACTTTAGGAGACCCGTTTGCGAAGCCGAAGATGCGAGAACGTTGGCTGGTAGATTTGTTGGTGGAGTGATAGTGGGTGTGGGACATAAAGATCATCTTGTCGTCTTCCTCGTCTCGACTATCGTCGTCGTCGCTATCAGCCATGCGAAGGGACGAACTTCTCCGTCTCAGGAACTGAGTGGGATGACGCGAAGAGGCGGGAAGTGAAGGTGCCGATTTGACCTTCTTTCGAGGGAACCCCGACGCGTTAGACGGTCGTGGCAAGACAGGGGGGTACGCAAAAGCAGGCGTAAAGAGGGTCGGAGATGGTTCTGAAGAAGTATTCGGAGAGCTTGGTCCGCTAGATATGTCGGAACCAGGACTAGATGCGAGAACTGGATGAAGAGGGGGAAATGGTGTGGGGCCCTTGGGAGAATAGGGAGGGGGCGGGCAGTCGAGTACAATGAATGGATAATCCAGCGCTGTAAATTCGAACGAGCGCTGCAGGTTACGGAGTGTCGATGGACTCAGAGTAGGTTGACGCGCCAACGGTGGTCGCGGTGCATCTGCCGAGTCTGTGCTCGTCGTGGAAGAAGTCCTTGCTCGACGCCGGTAACCTGCAGATCTGGTGGACGACATAGCGAGAAGATAAGCGCTTCTGTATACACACACTCACATTGTAGTTCAAGTACTCACCTTACTTATAGGACGCTGTCCCTGCACCTATTCCAATCAGGCAGGTCCGAGGTAAACGATGATTTCAATCGAGATCCTATACTGCACCAAGAAAAGCTGAAGAACATTGATGATGTCGGAGTTATCATTAAAAAAAAGTAGCAGCATACCTTGAAATTGTTCTGCCAGCGAAATTCCTATCTCCTTGTCGTCACCATGCGTAAAGGCAGTAAGCAAGGAGTGAATGCCCGTATTAGGACTATATGTCGTGCTGACTAAGCTGTTTTTCCATTTGCGGAAGTATTATGCTACCGATCACTTTTTCTTTCATTCATCCCAGTCCGAGTCCGTCCCTTGTCCGTCCCTTGGTACCGGAGTAGACTGTCCCTCCATCGTCGGAGAGAGGTTGATGGATCCGTGGAAACAAGCTCGCCGACCAACGCGCCATACCGCACATCCAGATTTACCCGTTACTTTGGATACTACGCGACCGCGGCGCGTTTGAACTGGGCAAATACAGATGTTTACTACTGTATCACTTTTCTCCTCGGCGTACTTCTCTCGGATAATCATCTCGTTATTCATCACTCTTATCATCAGCGCAAATCATTGTCCTTCTCACTCTGGCTTGTCTTCGCAATCGCAAGTCCTGAATATTTGAATTCTCACTTACAAGCACGTGCGTCTAGGGGACCTTCCTACCTTTGTGGCTGCGTGGCGTTTGGAAATTGATGGTGATACTTTGCAGCCTTGAAGCCCTGGTAGCCTCTCTGAGCCTGTCTCCGGCCCTGTGTTGTCTTCTCGCTGCTCACAAAGCCCGGTGCATTATGCAGGTCTGCTGATTCCCACAGCCGATAGCAGCGTTTTCTTGTTTGTACAAATACAACATTGTTTTTTACAATGTTCGGACCGCCGACGTTTCCGAGCGAGCGGTACGTAATATCACTTCTAGGTTTGGCCCACCGGTTCCGAAAATGTTTCAAAGCGCCCTGGTTGGGAATGATAGAGTCGTATACCTCGAGTCTTGTAACTTTATTGCATCGCTGTTCATTTCTTTCCCCGCTCACCATCCTGTCCAGAACCTGGAATTTCGATTTTGCACCATCGTAGGGCCAGTCAATTCATTTGTAAAAAAACCGGGTGATTTGGTCCTTCCTTGATGCAGCATACCCAACGGGGTAACTATTTGTTTTCCAATCGTCTTACTTACCATTGCGTTCGTCAATGCAAGTAACCATATACCAGCGATCGGCCGCCTGCTCCGGTTTATTAGCGCGACTCGTGGCTGACTTACTCCGTATCTTTGCAATGTCTTCTCTTACTAGCTCACCCCTTTCTCTACTATTTTTTTTTGAAATCCCCGTTAAGCCAATATCTCACCTTCGTTGACGCGGATCCAACGTACCTACTAGCCCGTTCTCGCCTTCAGAATAAGTTGTCAAGTTCCATAGACTCCGTTCACGCGTTACCATCATAACGCCTTTCACCAGCCTCGTGCGCTCAACTTTGGCGGTCAGCGCCCGTTTGATACGGTCAGCTACCCTCCCTTAGCGGTCTTCCGGGGAACGCGCAGCATACATTCGGACTTTATTGTAGCTCTATGGCTGTAAAAAAAAAAAAAGTCGATTTATATTGCCTCCATATGCTTGAAGCTCGAACAGATAGCTAAGCGGCCAGGCAGCAGATGGTGGTGAAACAAACCGTCATTTCTGCGTTTGAATAAGACAACGAACCGGCGTTATATATATATTATTTATGGAAATATACATCTATACAATTCATAGACTTCATTCCATCACGCACCAAGTAGAATAACAGCAACTTTTCACACAAAGGTGATTACAAGCATTGACAAAAATCAATTCAAAATTCCAACACGCAAGCAAGGATGCTATATAGCGATTGTATAGGATTTGCATTCCACTTTTGGAGGTCAATAATTGTCCAGAGCGCCTCTGGGGCGCGGTCGAGAATTGCGGGGATGCGTGATCGGCGGCCCCCAAAACTTGCATGTGTTTTCTTGGGGCTTGTGATTTTCTGCTTCCATTCATAAATACCACCACCATCGTACAGTACTGCTCTTTCTCTTTCCTTCCCTTCCAGTATCTCGCGCCTGCCTCTCAGTGAGTACTACGCGATGTCACCTTTACCCTGGTGGAAGCGATATTCTCCTTCTTCTGGACTTTCGCCAAGATCGCATGACCGGGTTGGAATGCAGGAAAGGGCTTCTTGGACCGTATAGAGAGGCACGAACAGAAAAAAGATAGACCGAAAGGGGTGCGTACTTCTTGAGACTTGTGCGTCAAATTTAGACTGATTTTTGTCTAGAAATCAGTTCTCCGGACCGCCAGGATCATACTGGACTGTTCGTGCTCTAGGCTAGAGTTGGCCAGAGATGAAGTCCAAACTGGGCTCTCTATTTTGGTGTGTCGCCTCTCTCTCGAAGATAGCATTGATTAATTTGTAGTTCGTAATATGTAGTGCTCGACCATAACTTCCGGGTACTACAACTCTCCGAGGAGAACAGTCGACTTCTCAAGCAGGGGGAAAGATCTATGTTAGAGATATCTTTTCTTTACGGTGGCGGTGTCCCTTGTGGTGGCGCTTCCGTCCCTTCTTCGACCTCGTTGGCTATAGAAAGCACATCTGCTCACACCGCATGGCCGGATTGCAGGGTTGTGGGCTGAAACAGACCGCGTTTGAATGTCTAGTTTCATAGAGGACAGCTTGACACCAGAGAGATGGCTCGGAACAGGGATCCTGCGAAAGTGGGTATCTTTTCTTCACAAAATGCCGAGGCTTATTTTACGATAGGCGTCATCAATTGCTTCCATACCGCCGACCGTTATGATATCTCGAGTCGTTCCTTGCTCTGTCGTTAGGCATCTCCGCGTTCTCGGGGTTGAAGTCATCACAGTAGCCCTTTACACCTCAAGCAAAGACCATAGCAAGCTACCCTACTCATTACCCTTGAACACACGCCCCAATGAAATGCTGGAAGCGAATAATGTGTCTTCTTTGACCGGCGAACAAGAGAGTACATCGTTGCATTGAATTGAAAGAAGACGGTATAGTGGCCCATAAAGATAGGCAGAAAATGTCAGGGATGGTCAGCGAAGGAGATAGAGATCCACTCTGCTGGAAATGTAGTCGTAAGTGCGCTTGCCAGGTGCTTCAAATAAGACTTCGACTCACTTATGACAGATACGTTGGCTACTACACTTAGCGTGATACCTATGACTCATGCCGTCTTTTTCACGTCACCATCGATTTCAGCCGTTGCCCATATTTCTAGCACCGGATGAATGGACATATTCATACATCGGACTAGAGAACGATGTACACGTCATCGCCATCGCTGACGCTGGTTTTGGGGGAGTTATGGTACTCAACTTGGACTCTCGGATAACCCGAGGTGGCGTCGATTGTGCGTCAGAAGAGCAGTTTGGTTTACTCCAGTATGCGGTTGCCCTAGCTGCAGACCGTGGAGTTCAGATGAACAACGCCCTGGGGTATCCAAGCGAAGGTGGACCGTAGGGGGACGGAGACTCGCGTCAATCAAATTGGGGGTCCTGTCACATTTGTTCAACCACTTGTGAAGGATGGATTTTACAAGGAGGTTGTAATTTTGGCCTACCCTGCACTTCCGGAGGAGATCAAGCCAGTATTCCGGGATGATATGATTGGCGTTACCTTAGATGGAACGTCGCAGCCCTTGACTGTTACACGAGGCATCCTCCGCGATGGCGTGAACATGGAGGCTAGCGTCCCGTGCTTCCGTTCTAGAAATTGAGATGGACGGCTTCACCGCATCATTCATCAGCATCTATCGTAACATCAAAATACCCACGAATACATTCGACCATAGCCGCGATTTCCCACTATCATGGATTCCGTCTTCCTCTAACCACAGAACATGGACCAAGGTTGCAAAATTTTCGGACCCGGCACTGCGGCAGGTACCTGCGATAGCGACCTTGTACTTCCGGCTGGTCCGGGCGGGTTAGCTGTCATCGAAAATTACGTCCGGGTCAGCGTCTTTCAGCGTAGAACTGCAGAACCACAAGCAGTGTACCAACGTTTAACCGAGCTTTTACAGTCATCATCTCTAATACCATTTAGCGACTGTCTCATCGAGCTTCGACTCGGCTACAGGACTGGAACTTCATCGACGGCCTCTGGACAGTTGTCCGCTTTGGGCATACAGTAACAGGTTAGGATATGCCCGCTACTTCCGGTGCCGACCTCGCCATCGATCTGTTTAAGAAACGGGCCGGAGATTTTTATGCTGATGGCCTGCATTAGGCCTATCGTTAGCGCGATGGATAATCTTCGACCTTCAAGGGGGTAGAAGTCGATAGTACGGTGAATATGCTATAGAGTTCAGTCATTACCGTGGTTTTTGGGTGGCGACTAGGCGGATCGTCGAGTCTGTCAGGGCCACCGAGAATTTACTATGCGATCTTTGCCTGACAGTATGCCTACTTCAAGTCGGTCCTGCATGATCTTGGTTTGGAACTATTTGCAGAGCTGTATGGGGATGGACGTTTTAATGCACTACAGATTGCCGCGTATGTGGATGCAGCTTATGACTCTGAGGAGTTATCATCTCGGCAGACGTATGTGAATGATGGATCAGCTTAGTGCCACCTCTGCGCATACTATGACACCGGTAGAGGGCACATCCTTGTTTCCGCGGAATCATTCAGTGGCTAGCCGGTTAATATTGTCTCGACGGAACGAACGCCCTTACTCTTTGAAGACGCCTGGCAACCGTTGCTTCTCGTTAGGTAGCAACCGGTTTGATTCAGCAATACACCCACCAGCCAGAAGTTCATGCCTTTTCAGGTACGCATACGCGGCATTCGTATCTACCAAAACTGATTGAGCAGTAGAGATGGTTGTGGGCCCGTTTGGCGTCAATATAGATCGTAGGACTATGGTTCAATATGTCTACAGGATGGGCCGAGTATCTTCGTCAGGTGCAGCACATGTTGCACCAGGGGATCCAGTCGTTGATGTTGCGTGTTTCAGTGCCTTGGCTTGGAGTCCGTTTCAAACGTAGGAATTGCTTCCTGCCGCACAGATATGATTGGCTTCGCGCAGCTGATGCAACTGATGGCAGTGGACGGCGAGCGACAGCACCGAGTGGAATTGGTTATAAATTGATTGTCGTTCCTGAGCTTCGAGCTGTATACCGCGGAGTGGTGGAAGAATGTTGGAGCTTGCTGATGGAGCTGTCGGCATCCTCTTAGCCGGTTTGGCATCAACCCGTACGCTCGGGCAAGGCGGCAAGCCGGAATCAGCGCCCAAGCCATTCAGTTGAGCATCTCTGGAGTTGTATAGGCGGCGGGAATTGTTAACAATTGACAAGACAATACAAACGTCATTGATGAGCCTAGATGCTCAGGCCGATCTGACATTCACTGCCAAAACAACATGATGCCGCCGTTTATTTCATCAAGTAATTGATGGAGAGGGAGTCTATTTTGTAGACGGATGCTTTGAGGGAGTCGGTGGACGTGGTCATCTCCGTTCGAGTGCTGGAAACCCTCTGCGAACTCAGACGGGGGTTATATTCTCTGCTATCTCTTCATCAATTTCCACTCGAACATTGGTTGCATGAGTCCTTGAGTCACTTTCCGTGCATTTCGTGCCCCTTGTTTGATGCGGCGCCGTATGCGGACATTTCTGAGAATTGTGATCTCTGTTTGCTTCAAGCCCGGGGTGTATCGATGTGGTACGGTGGGATACGTACGTACCCTCACAGTGACGCGTCAGTCTACCGTGATGGCCCAGGACATTCTGCAGTCGGGCTTGCCACGGGTGCAGATGGCTTAATCATCGTGAAAGGGTCAAACATTGATGTAGCAAAGGATTTGTCCAGGTGACGCTCCGAAAGCGCATGTCAACGGTCGTGGAGCATTTGCCGTGCCGTATCGTCCATCCTAGACTGTTCATTCACCGCGGATTCTACGAGCCAGATGAGGAATATTGACGTTAAATATGATCAATGCGAGCTTGTCAGCGGAAAGGGCTTTTTGGTGATTACCAGGAAGGTCTTCCTGGCGCCGTATCCGTTCAAGATAAAGAATAGTAGTGAAATCCTGCTGCGGAGGAACGACCTGTATCGAATTGGTTCCAACTCATTCACGGGAGACTCTTCAGAGATCGCCGACATCACTTTCAAGATGGATGTCCGAGTTCCCTAGTGATAATAACATCCAGAGACATATTTCGCTGTTTGAATTCCAGTCTCTTCGTCACCACGACACACGACAATTTTTTTATCTCTCATCTTTCTGGAACGGCGCTCTATTCGATGGCATTTAATATCCTCTCTATCCCTGAGGAGACACGGTTCTGCATTTGGGCTGTGCTGAGAATCTTGCATAAGGATATATCAATGACCAACTGGCAGGGCTTACTTACCGGCCGCCCTACGAAGGAGAGACGTCGCGTCTTTCCTTGTCAAGACTCAGAGTCTACACGTTGAGTCATCAATCTTTGGCCGAGTTGCACAATTGGTGTCGAGAGCCTTCCAGAAGACATGAGTATACACAGAATTTCGGTCTATCGAAGATCCCGAAATGGTTTCTTAATAACGAGGAGAAACCAGCAGATGATCACTGTTATACTTCCAGTGACTCGCTTTTGGTGGGTGGCTGGGATCAATACTGATGTATGTTGTAGCAAAACGGAGTCTATGACGTTACGTGTCCTTTTCACCACTCTCATAAAAAATTTGGACCATGTGATCGCGAACCTACTAAATTCCGGACCGATAGAAGTATACCGTAATCACGATAGCGCGAAGCAGTTACACTCAGCCACCCATATGCTTTTGTAGTGCCATCGGAAAATGATGGAAAATGTCCCTCATGTGGTCTGGTGGTGTTCTTTGTCGCTACCGACGGTCCGCTTCCCAACTCGGTATATAAGGAGCCTTCTCTCTGGCGTATGACCCACTTTACTATTCAGTATCAAGGATCATGATACTCGTTTTGGGATTCATTCTGGTTTTTTTCGGCTCCGCGCTCTCGCAGACTACAGTCAGTGTCAGCTCGACAGCTAGCCATCCAATTCCGACTACACTATGTGCGTGTGTAGTCATAGTTTCATTTTCACACCGTTCCATTTTTGATACTTTGCCAAACTAGGGGGGCAAATGTTCGAGGTAATGACATTCAAATTCAACGCTACAAGCCCACAACCCTCTTAATTCAACAATTATGAAGGACATAAGCGTAAGAGCTTTTCATATTGCGCTTTCTTATTGTTCATGAAGTCCCAGAATGTGATCCTCATTTTTTTATCAATACGTTTTTTTATGGAGTCGATTCTTTAGAGTGGAGATGGAGGCCTTTACGCTGAATGTAAGCTTTATTTTACCGTCAGGCTCCATGTCATCAGTACTCATCAACTTTTCAGTGCTTCAAAATCGGGCCTTTCAGCAAGTCGATGCCGGTAAGCTGATGATGCCATACTCGCATCACTGAGATCTAGAGTCAAGTTTATCGTGTCAGGAACCTCCGCCGCGCTCAAAGCATGGTATCCCGTCAACGGCTCCCTCCTTACTGTCATCACCGAAACCGAACCGGTATCTTCTGCCCTTCCTAACGCACTGAACATGACTATTGCAAGTGGTACAACTGGACCGGTCGGATTCGGTAACAGTGGCTACTTTGGTAGGGGGTTTCAGCTCAATCACTAACAGACTTCTCATGATCCGCCAACGTAGGCATAAAATTTACGGCCGGGAACACGTATAATGCTTCTTTCTACTATCGTTTCCCCGAAAGTTCTGATTTTATTGGAGAAGTGGATGTCAGTATCCAGAATTCTGATGGTGATGTTTTGGCTTCGGCCCCCGTTTTGGTTTCCGGCGCCCAGACAAGCTGGAAGCAAGTCTTCATCCTGCTCACCCCAGGTACAACACCGGATACAACTGATAATGTCTTTGTCGTCACCACCGATGGCGCAGCAGCCTCAGGCTTGACAGTCAATTTCGCTATGTTTTCCCTCTTTCCTCCTACTTTCAATAACAGGTCTAATGGAATGCGAAATGACATTGCTGAAGTAAGCGAGAATCAATTTCGAATGACGCAGAGATCATCGCTCAAGAACGTGTCAGACTCTTCAAGCAATGAAACCTTCCTTCTTCAGATTTCCGGGAGGTAACAATCTCGTATGTTGACTCAAGACCTTCCTAATACCTAATCTAAATCATCTTATTGAAATTTTTCTAGGAGGTCCGCATCCCTCCAAATTTCTGAGGAAGTCTGCAGGCTGATTTTGCAGATTATCAGGGTTCTAATACAGCAACACGATGGGTATGGAACGCTACCTTGGGGCCTCTGGTCGATCGTCCAGGTTAGCCCTAGCGAGCTAAATTTCATGGGATCATCTTGCTGATTTGCGCTGCAGGTCGTTTGGGAGATTGGGGATATATCAATACAGAGTGCGTTTTCGACTCATTTTTTTTAGAAGATCTGGTCATGATCGTAACATTTAGTGGTCTTGGTCTGTTGGAGTACCTGTTGTGGTGCGAAGACTTGGAGATGGAGCCCATTATGGCTGTCTGGGCCGGTCAGTTGTGTTTCTCGCCTTGAAGAAAAAATATTAATCCTCAAACAGGATATGGGCTTGGAGGGCAGTCGGTTGCAGAGGACAATCTAGAGCCCTACATCCAAAGCGCAATTGATCAGGCTCGTCTTCGTTTGACACTTGTCCAGACATTCTGGTGATCTTAAATTTCGCTTCCGCGGACAGATATATTTTGTTATCGGGGATCCAGCAACTAATGACTATGGTCGGTGCTGACTACATCAAACATACGGCTCTAGATAATCATTCTTTACATTGCAGCTGCGCGAAGGGCGGAGCTCGGACACCCCGAACCGTTCAATCTGACTTACGTGGAAATTGGAAACGAAGTACGACCATGCGTTTGCGTATTGTGACTGCATTAACACTTCGCAGGATTTCGTGTCCGCCGCGACCAGCACGTTAGCGGACCATTGTGCACACTGTATCTAACTGACGAATTTTGACAGATATGGGTATCGATGGAACTTGTATGTTACGGCTCTGCAGAGCGAATTCCCAGACCTTCGTTCGGTTTCATTCTTCACAGTTGATCAGCTCAGATACTCATGTAGGCTTAATGTTCAGATTTCATCGCGACAACATATGCTTTCAATCCGATTCTCGACCCGACGCCTACAGAATACGACCTGCATGTTTATCAGAGTAGCAGTAAGTTCCAGAGCATAATCTTATTCTTGAAGTTGAGCTCAGACTCATGTAGCTTGGATGTCGGAGAATTCGTTCTATTATGATGTTTTCCAGGTAAGTGGTAATTTTGCGACGGATGTTAAGGTCTTGAGTCCCGCGTGCAGCGGAATGGGACCAAGTACTTCGAGGGCGAGTATGCTACTACCACAAATGACCAGGGTGTGTTTGTTCTGGCTACAAGGTGAAATCCCCCTCACTTGGATTTAGGATCCACCCTTCAATATTCTACAGTGGAAGGTAAATCAATTCCCCCGACAAGATATAGAAATTAACACGTATATAAGCTGCTACCGCTGATGCGGTCTTCATGACTGGATTAGAACGTGAGATTCGTATTTATTAGATATGTCTATTCTATGTGTCACTAACTCATTGTGTAGGAAACTCCGATATCGTATTCGCCGCTTCTTATGCTCCTCTTCTTCAAGTAAATACCTCGTATTTTCACACACTAGCCCAATCTGCTAATTTTATAACAGGATTATAGCCAAGCTGACTGGGTGAGTGATTCGCTTCGTGGACTCATTATTTCAGTCTGATTTCTTTTCGTCTGTAGCATCCAAATTTAGTGGTTTTTGAGTGAGAATTAGATGTTTTAATCCTGCCAGGTTGAAGGCTAACAGCTGTCCAGCGCAGGAGCAGTCTACCCAAGTGTCAGCTATTACGTCCAACAGGTAACTACTCACCACAACGTTATCGATCTCAGCTAACATCCAATCAGCTTTTCAGCTTATATCGGGGAGATGAATACATCCCTAGCACGCTTCCAACAAGCAATGGTAACGTGTTTTGGAGCGTCGTTCGAAAGACGTCTGTCACTCCCAACGAGCTTATCATCAAGGCAAGTTAGCCGCCGCGGGCAACGGAAGTACGCCTTTTATTGACTAGACCCTCTCCAGGTCATCAACAGAAACGTCAACACAACGGATGTGACTTTTGAGTTGCCGTTCAATGTATCAGACACAGCTACTGCAATGGTGCTCACGGGGGAAAAGACGTCAGCCAACCTTCCTTCTGATCCCGACCTTGTTCTTCCTCGAACATCTTCCATCTCAACCGGTTCTATCTTCGATTATTCGGCTCCTGGATTCAGTGTCAATGTTCTGGTTCTTGACATCGAGTAGCGTACACGCTTTTTTTACGACGTTGACAATATACATAACCAAGTGGAAACGCCTAGTTTCATGATCTCAGCTGCAAGACTGGTTGAGCGCGCGGGCTAAACGCTAATAACCAGTAATCGGGGTTAATAATCAAGCGCACACCGATAATGAAAAGCAATAAGTTATATAGCAGCAAAGGCTTTTCCAAGTGCAGTAGCGGCGTCTGAAACCAGCTTCGCTCCGATCTTGAGTACACTTGAAGCTTCATTAGTAAAAGATTTCCTATTCAGTTTAAAAAGCTGTTACTTACCCTAGAGAAATGTAGCAGATTGCGAATGGCCAATCAGAACTTTGGTAGTGTAGTTAAAAGATATACAAACCGTCCATTGCCATAATTGGGTGTGGTGCGCCCTTGTACACCACTGTTTCTACCTCTACGCCAAGCTCTTTCAGTTTTTCCCCATACTGAATACCCTCCTCCCGTAAGATATCCAATTCTGTAACGGCGATCCAGGCTTTTGGTACCTTCTGTAAGAGTTCTTTCGGTGCAAACGCAGGCGACGCGTCCCATTTCGTCCAGTCTTTGGGATCTGGAAGATAATTTAACTTGAACCAATTCATCCTAGCTGGAGTAAGCCATGCGGTATGCTCGTTCTCTTTCCAAAGGTTTTCGACGGATGCCGTATTATCGGTGACGGGAACAATGAGGAGTTGGAAGATAAGTGGGATGGAAGGCTGCATTTCGGCGGCCTTGAGAGCGAGAATGGCTGCGAGGTTTCCGCCGCTTATTGAAGAAAGATAAACGTTATTCCGTGCATAGGTAGCGGGAAACATACCTGGAGGATCCACCGACGGCGATCCTAGTCGTATCTATGTTGAGCTGAGATTTCCCGTTCTCAGTGACCCAATGCAGAGATTCAATAGCGTCTTCTACAGCACATGGATACTTCTCCTCGGGAGCAAGTCGGTAGTTCACAGAGATGACAACGCATCTCGCATCTACGAGAATCAATTTAGCATCATATCTGAATCGCAACGCAATACTCGGTATACTAACGAACACACATATTGGTGGCAAAAGAATTCTCACTGTTGATGTTGCCGAAAGTCCATCCACCTATTATATCTGTGATAAAAGTATCCCGTGCGATTCATATTCCGTTCTCACCTCCGTGAAAGTAAATAAGTAACGGCCATCCCGCTCTTGGGGCGTCTCCCTCGGGAGTGAAAGCCCGCAAATCACAGAACATTAGATTGAGGTCCTGAGTCTTTCCGACCGGCAACAAAGGTGAACCACCAGGAACTGCAGGCACGTTCCTCAAGGCAGGATCCCATGATGGTAGAGTATGCGGAGGCGTTATATTGATGAGTGCGCTGTTGTGAAATTCCACATATTCTGGGTCGAGACGGGGTATTATGGAAGGATGGAGGGGTTGTTTGGGTTCGGACATTGTGTAGGCAGTACAAGGAGAGAGCGATAGCGATAAGTATTTATGATCGGGGGCGATCAGTGACTCTTGTTTGGCCGGTCCGGTGTTTCCGACGGCCCGTTCGAATCGAAATTGGCCTTCTACGGAAATTTTAGCCGGTGTGTATAGCTAGCTACCTTCAGTCGGATGCTTTTATATCATGTGAATGCCAGGCATAATCCCATATTAAAGTTAAGTCGATATGATTGTTATAGGTGCTGACTCTCTCCTTCCACTAACCCTCTCGTGTAAAAGCGCTGGCGTTGTTGTTACATGTCGCGGCCGGCGCAGACCTACAAAAATGAAGTACGAGCGCACACAATTTAGTGTTTACTCCACGGTATCAAAAATAGTCCCGGGGTCATGAACAGTGTCTTCAGGCATGCCAACTACTACCAGCGATCTTTCTTCACAACGACAACACCACCGGGACTCGTATCATCAGCATGAAGCGTAGGTAGGTAGTACGTCGATGGAGGCCTATCGAGCTCCGCACCCTTAAGGACATGAAGTGGAATGGGGAATTCGGGCAGCGGGGCTTTCTCCATATCCACGTCCTCACGGTGCTGAAAGACCTCAGGAGCGAAATTAGACGATGCTAATGCGGATTCAGCGTGCACTGAAACAGGACAAATCAGGAAGTAGTGAATGTAAAACGCTGATGGACGTACAATACTGTGCCAGCCCTTGATCAAAGTTCCGTAGACAAACGATGCCTAGAATTACGCAGGCGATGATGACAATCATGTATGCGACCGTGAAGCAGGCAAAGTTGGCCCACATGATAAATGTCCTGAATGGAAGTAAGATATTCGTATGGGATGCCCACCAAAGAAGGTAATTGAGTACCATCGGTAGACTTGTGAATCGAACACGAGGCTCTCAGCCAAGAGGAACAGGAAACCGACGAAGATAAATGAAAACATCCATTTCTTTCTCTCGTACCGGACAGCGTACCACCCCTGTATATGGTCAGAGAGTATAAGGACGTCACAATGAGGTTCTTACCAATACTATCCACGGGACAACCATCTGCAGGACGTTAAGCAGGAAAATATAAATCATCAATAGATAAGATACGTACGACAGTGTGGAATATGAAGATGCCTTCATAGAGTATCGTATGTTCGGATATATACCTGATATAAGTGTTGAACAATTGATCGATCCAGAGTCCCATTCCGGCGGGAAGGATGTAGACCTCGAGCTGCAGACATGCTTGTATGGCCATGAAAAACTACAAATCGAGTAAGCAGAGCGTTAGAAGCATCTACCAAATCTCCCTACCTTGCGAATTCTGAGGATGTGAGCCGGTGCGCCAACACATTTGTATGATTGCACCGCGTACACCTGTCATAAGTCGTTAAGGAGATGACCGCATATTAATGACAACCAACCCGAAGAAGTGTCCATATCATAATGGTCAAGGCGCTAAAATTCAATACAAGGTCGGGGATCTCCAGCGAGGACCGAGTACTGAAGTACGTTGGGAAGAAATCGACAGAGCATGGCGTGCCGGGATCACCGAGAAGCGCCTCGTAGACGCTCGAAAGATGTCGCGTACGCCAAATGACGTATGCCGACCATGCTGTAAGCAGTATCCTAGCACCGATCCCAGCCAGACTAAGATAGATCAGTTACATGAGGCGAGGAACAAAGATACTTTACGTACAGATGAGGTACGGAGTCCTGTATCATGGCGAGGACGGAGATGCCAAAAAGCCAAAATTGCAAGAAGACAAAGGCAAGGCTTTCCCGGCGGAAATTGGACAAGCTGCGGCAGAATCGGATGGGCTAAATGTGATTGAATAAAACTACGTACTCTTGGAATGGTAGAATCAAAGTCTGGACGCAAGTCTTGCTCAGGGTGATGTTGCCGCTTTCACCTTCCATGTCGACAGAATTTGGGTCATTCGAGGGCTTGAGGAAGAAGCCTGTGCCTTCCAGACCAGTGCGCCAGACACGGTTGTTCTCAGTGACCTGAAGAAAATGTGAGATAGAGTCCACCGGGTCATTGCGGGGACGTACGTTCTGGTCGCTGTCAATGATCATGGCTAACAGAGGTTGATTAATTGTAAAGACGTCCGAACAAGAACCGTCGTTGTGAGGGAGGTAATTGCACATTCGTAGGGTCGAACCCGCGAAGAACGTATGATTCTTTGGAGGAATATTGGCGACGGTGACGATATTTTTGAGTAATCCATTGTACTGAGAGTCAACTGAGAAAAGCAAGGACTGGATGGTTCCCTGTGCGAAGCAGTGGAAGAAACCAAAGAGAAAGAATGTGGTGGTAAGATGGTTGAGGGTAATACGGGCATACTACCGTGTCGATGCTCGTAAGTATCGCGTTCTTCAAGAGAGGTGAACGAACGCACCAATGCCTCTAGCTTCCACTTTAACGACCTTCCCAACATAGCACACAGATTAAGTCTTGAACTTGCAAGATGAAACGACCGAAAAGCAGCCCAATAGCAGAACAAAATCCCGGGAAAGGGCGTTGAACGCAGCCCGCTGCGTTAAGGAACGACGAACGTGAGTGAAGGAAGAGAAAGGAAGGGGAAAGGAAGGAAGGAATGATGTCGTGACTTGACGCTCTTTCTTCTCTTACTCCCATCATCAATCTATCGACAACGTTCTCTCCCATTTTTAGGATTTATAGGGGCACCAATCTAACCGTCAACTCTTGTCGTGATGCATCATCATTCATTTAACGGTTGCCTCTCACCTACGATGGGAACACCACTTCAGGCTCTTGTAGTGTTCCTTGGGAAAGAACGTACGGTGGATTATCCTACTCCATTATCTCAGGTTCCGAGTTCCGAGTTCCTGGCATCGATAGTCATCCCAGGACTCTGTACACGCTCAAAATGCTGAGCATTACACTTGACAACCATCATTGCTTCCATGTAATTCGCGGACTCGCCGGGCAGACTTACGTCCTTCACTGTGATTAAGCTTCTCTCCGACCCATCTCTCTGGTTGTCTTTTCATTGGTTGTGGGTAATCAGAACATTACTTGCCTTTCTGTTGATAGCCTAGGCTTCATTCTACTTCAGAAGCTACATTTCTACCAGCCTGTTAGACGCTGAAAAACACTGTCTTTGTGATCATGGGCAATAAGTTTCAATGAGAACGCCTTCTTCCATCTACTGTACACATGGAAACCAAAATGTCGCTATCCTGATTGTAGTTTCTATATGTACAGTAGGCTTGATATGTATGTTTTCTCAGGCTCAGTTTCTGCTGGTTTGGAAATGTAAAACAATTTTTGAAGGTCTTTCATCGAGCATTCGCGTTAATCACAAGTTCGTGGCATCTTAACTTCATCCTTCGCTTTTTCTTGCTGCTTGAAGGTCGCTCTCGGTACAGGAATACATATGATCCTTGTAACGATTTTTTGTGGCAATATCGCCATAACCAGAATATGGCCCGAGAGCTGTTATTAATGAAAAAACGTCTTCTGAACTAGTCTTAACCAAGTCTAAGCTACTGCTTGTTAGTTCCATCGGGCCAGAAGTTTGTCTTTAGGTAGTAAGATGTCTGGGAACTCCTGAACCGTGAGTACGTGCCACGTGCTGCGCCAAGCCTTATCTGCACTACCAATTCTCTCCCTCTCTCGTTTTACGTTTGGTGTCTTTTTAACCTGAAAGAATTCCTGACATCGCTATGGCTAGCAGTGATGTCGACAGTTGCTGCGGTCTCCCTGACTGGTGTCCGCAGGAGCGAGGACTCTTGCCGCAACAGTGACTCTCGTGCAGCGGCCCCGACCTCGATATAGAAGAAGCCGATCAGCCATGCTCCTGTTGTTCCAGTGGCAACAGTCTTGAAATCGATGATACGCCGGCAGTCCAAAGCAGAGTCGATTGCGCTGCAAACGCGGCCGAGTCGAAGCAGCAAGTTTTCATTCGTGAGGTTCGATAGATGTGAAGTGTGCTACTAATATTAGCGATGTATACCAGAGTGGACATGAATCTTGTGAAATTTGATCAATCAAATGTCAAACTCTCAGATGTCTCACTCCGGTATTTATAAAGAGAGGGACCTCAAAGCGCCTGCCCAGATCTTTGTCCATGACCACCATGACTACCTTACAACCTACCCTGCAATATGCAGTTTTGAGACCTGGATTACCGCTGGAACTCATGGATAGAATAGTTGACACTCTTTCCAATGATGTTCCCTCTCTCACAGCTTGCGCATTATCCTCTCGCCAACTTGTCCACCGCAGTCGCTATCACCTATTCCGTGCCATACACTTCGATTTCATCCCACATCGATCGTTCAATCGCTGCGAAAATTTCTTGGAGAAGTGCCAAAATGCGGCGCCACTTGTAAGGAGTCTTACCTTGAGCGAAAATGCCCTCCAGGCCTCCGAACCACAGCTGCCTACCATCTTTGCAATGATGAAGAACTTGACGTCCTTGCATCTTGTCAAGGTGGACCTAGTTGGCATTAATATCATTTGGCCTGAGGTTGAGGAATTGGAAATGAAGCATTGTTATGTGACGAACCTTGGCACCTTCCTCGGCGGGTTCCACAAATTAAACAAGCTAGCGCTATGCGATGTATACATTTTTGAAGAGACATCCTCATCATCTAAGGTTTCTCTTAAGCTTAAAGAATTAGTGATTACCCCAGCCAACACCCAATCGGACATGAATACCATCATGTGCCTCCTCCCGCTCCTCTCCATGCCACCTCGTATTCGACGGCTTACCTACCCAATTTACCATCCGGAGCAGAACATCCCACAATACAACGTGATTCCTTATACGCACCTGGATGAATTATTTCTGGTGGGAGTCTCCGAGCCAAAGATACCCGTTCCGGATATCCAAAACGTTACCAGGCTTCGTTTGCTCGTGATCACACCCTGGCACTGGGATGTGGCAGATGGATGCAAAAACTACGACGAGCTAACAGATTGGCTCATACGCCTGCTACACAAAGCCCAAGGGGGATGCTTAAAGGAGGTCCAATTGGAGTATGGCCTGATTGGCATATCTGGGAGTCAGAACAAGTGGGCAGAGCTCGATGCAGTTCTATCGAAGATGGAATTGAGCAAGGTTGAGCTCGTGTTCAGCGCAACCCCAGAAGAGTGGGACAGAGAAGGAGAAGAGAAAGCCGAGTGGAAGCCGGAGGGATTGATGTTCAAATCTGCTGCATTCTTTGAACAAGTTAAAAGGCGTGGGTTGTTGACAGTCTCCAGAAGATACCTAAGTTAAGTTTGTATGTTTGCTACTATCTAGACGCTGCTATTGCGTTTTTGGACATTGAATCAGCTGCATATAGGATACAAATAATACAACTCATGTTTTTCATTATCATGAATCAGAACATATATATGAGACTCATTCTTGATATCAGCGGGAAGCTCTCCGATGCTTAGCTGTCCAACGTTATCTCCTCGAGATATTGTTCCCGGGAATCACACATGAGGGCTGTACTTGGTGTACCATGGTACCCGCTGTGAAGAGCCCCACATGAGGTCGACGTGCATCACATCAAAGGTCGCATCTTCATTTTCTTCAGTGAACACTGCCTTATAACGCGATGGCGTGTGGACCTAGAGACCAAGAAAGCGGACTCCTGCTACATATCCGAAAACGGATTAAAGGTTGGATAGCAATCTTATTTTTTAGTTACCTGGTGTCGTAGTCGTGCTCTGATCCTCTTGGTACCGCAAGTTATCGGCCCTTAAAGAAAGGTGTGTTCCTTGGTATGAATAGTATTTTCATCAAAGATCACACGACGATGGTATTGTCCGACTTGGACTGCCATGATATGAATAGAGCAGTTTGATCAAGAGCCTGGATCACTGGGCTTTGACAGTGAACAGGCTTTGGTTTCTCTACTCTTTGCCTATCCGATGATTGATGTCGTCCTGTAACTATCTCATTGCACGTTACGTAACATTTAAATCATAATCAGCGCAGACCTCTACCAGTGGTATCAAACTATCTGTTACAAATGCGACGCGCTAGTCACCATAGTGATATCACTCCTCTAGACACGAATAAAGTAACTTTAATGAGCAGCTACCTCGAACACGACTTGTGGGAGGCTGCCATTATTCACACGTCCAGAATGATTTGATGGTGGATATTACGTATTATTTGCTTCTTCCTATCCTCCGCAAAGCTTGGTGTGATAATCACCTTCGTCCACTGACCACTTGGTGGACGTCATTTGGTATCCTTATCAGGCTCTCCAATAAATGAAGGTTCGTCGGGAGTGATCACATCTTGATTTCGCCCGTTGTCTCGGTCGTTCCACTGACGGCATTGCGAGTCACGAAAATACCACATGCGCTAGTGTGGCTTTTCCCTCGTCTTTGGGTATATTTATATCTAGTCTTTAGTGTTCGTCGGTGTCAAGATATAAAGCAGCATTTCCGGGAAGACACCATCCTGACGGTGCGAGGCTTCGTCCTTGTCACCAATCTTCCAGCTTCTTCATTGGCGGCTATGTATTGGACAAGTTTGAGCCTCCCTAGCATCGGGAAGAGGTGAGAACGAACACTGAATACTTCCTTTCCACGGAATAACGACTTACTGCGCAATTTTGAAGCAGTAACATCCGGTTCTCGCCATACATCGTAGCCATTGCGACTAAGACATTTGAATAGCTGACTGCAATAGCAATCAGATAGGCAAGGGTTGTCAACAATTATAGAGCCATTGACTAACTACTATTGACCGTTAAGCTAGGGTCGGGGAACGTCACGCACATAGAATGGCAAAGACTTGGCCCGAAGAATGCCCATTGTTACCGATGAAACTGGCACGAGATGGGAACGAAGGTAGCCTGTGATCTCCAGCATGACGTTTTGGGGTGTTCCGCTTTACTGAAACCCAAGCTTTGTCCGCAGATTAGTACTCAGCATCGAGTCAGTAGTGGTATAGTGGAGTCGGTAAATCGGAGCCCGCTGACTGTCGTGGATGCATTCCGGGGCGACCAGTTGCAGTACCCAAGACGAAGACCGAGAACCGAAATTCTGGGGTAATATTCGTCTACTTGCTCTCACAGTCGTAGGCATATGACCCAACAACTGAATGGCTCAGGGTGGAAACGGGGTTGCAAGTCCAAAGTGGAGCCAATCACATCGGTGGGATATGACGGAAATGCGATCACGTGCATGGATCTCGCAGTGATGCGTCACCACTTTATCCTTCTTCCACAGCTGACTCACCACGGGATCGACCAACATGGCCGATTTATATAGTGCGGACTGGCCCCACGGCCCCTTGTTTCCCACCTACCATCATCATGCCGTCCAAGCAAGTCTTCTCGACGCCCGATAACGCTCTCTACACCACCTCCAGTGGTGCTCCCGTCTCCGAACCCTACGCTGCACAGCGAGCAGGTATCAATGGCCCGCTGCTGCTCCAGGACTTCCATCACATCGACCTTCTCGCTCATTTCGACAGAGAACGTATTCCTGAGCGCGTTGTTCACGCCAAGGGCGCAGGCGCTCATGGGTACTTTGAAGTCACCCACGACCTCTCAGATCTTACCTCAAACAGTCTCTTGACGTCAGTGGGGAAGAAGGTGCGCGCGACGGTGCGCTTCAGTACCGTCGGTGGCGAGTCTGGAAGTGCCGACACTGCTCGTGATCCCCGAGGCTTTGCTATTAAGCTTCGCACCGACGAGGGCAACTGGGACTGGGTTTTCAATAACACGCCTGTCTTCTTCATTCGCGATCCCGCAAAGTTTCCGCACTTCATCCATACGCAGAAGAGGGACCCGCAGACGCATCTCAAGGACGCAGATATGTTCTGGGATTATCTTAGCCAGAACCCGGAGAGCATTCACCAGGTTATGATTCTGTTCAGTGACCGTGGGACGCCCGATGGCTTCCACAACATGCATGGATACTCGGGCCATACGTTCAAGTGGCTGAAAGAGGATGGCTCGTTTGTGTACACTCAAGTGCATGTTCGTGCCGATGGAGGTTTCAAGGTGAGTTCGGCCCGTCCGTATATGTGTACATGTCATCACTTTCGTTTCAGACTCTTGACAATGCAACTGCTGGCGAGTTATCTGGGTCCAACCCTGACTACGGCATTCAAAGCATGTTCGAGGCCATTGAAGCTGGAAAGTATCCCTCTTGGACTGTATATGTCGTATGTCTACCTAAATGTCCGTCATCTTCCCCTTCTGATTGATAGTATTAGCAAACGATGACTCCTGAGCAGGCTGAAAAGTTCCGTTACAATATTTTGGACCTCACCAAAGTTTGGCCCCACAAGGAATTCCCTCTTCGTCCGTTCGGAAAGCTGGTACTGAACGAAAATCCGCAAAACTACTTCGCTGAGATCGAGCAGGTTCGTTAGCTTTCAGTCATATATATTCATCAGCTCATCCAGATCAGGCCGCGTTCTCTCCATCGCATCTTATTCCTTACATTGAAGCTTCTGCCGATCCTGTTCTGCAGTCGCGATTGTTTTCCTACCCCGACACTCATCGTCATCGGCTCGGCGCAAACTATCAGCAGTTACCTGTTAACGCGCCCATCGTGCCCATTGCGAACTTCCAAAGGGACGGGCCACAGACTTATGTCAGTCAAGGCGCAAGGCCGAATTACCAGAGTAGCATCAGCCCATTGAGCTACAAGGGCAAAAAGGCGACGCTTGACGGGAATGTCAGGGACGAAGAAAGGATGGCCAAACACGAGAACTTCATTGGGTCGGCGTATAGGGATCTGAGCGAGATTAATGAATGTGAGTGCGAGATGCTTTTCCTGGGGATTCCTATAATTACGTGCTACTTTTAGTGGACTTTGAGCAACCTCGTGCCATGTGGTCCAAAGTTTGGAACGACCAGCAACGTGAGGCATATGTGCAGAATATTGCAGGACATTTCGGTACAGTCAAGAGTCCCGAGGTGAAGGCGAGACAACGTGCGTTTCTCCTCGTCACATTTCATAGTACTATTTTTCACATGACGTTCCTTTAGTATCGGTATGGGCGGCTGTTGACCAAGGTTTGTCGGACCGCATTGCTAAGGCCATCGGGCATCCGTCTGTCAAGCCTCTTCCTTGCAAGCCTGCAAGTGAGGCGGTTCAGTTTAAGGCAAACATTGGGCTGGCGGCAAAGCAAAGGTTGTGATTATAAATGAATGGTTGTTGGATGAAATTTGTACCACTAGAATACAAGGATGATACATGTATGTACAATTACCAAGAGAATCCCTTCCCTATGTGCTGTCAGCGACTTCACATCACTGTATAATCGTTTCTGCTGCTTGCAATCAAATATTTTGAGTAAAATCAAAGAAACAATGTCAACTTGCAGTGAAGTCGAATGAGTGTTTAAACTTCAGCTCTACCTTCTCGTATATTTTTTGGACACATCGACAAAGCAGAAACTCATAGACCTGTATTGTTGGCGTAACGATTTATAATCTAGTTCGTCTACAAATAAAATAGTTTTATGCATGGGTGATAACAATGTCTGCCATAGGAATCCAAGACACCAATGATATCAGTCAGTGAAAACTGTTCGCGTTGCAGAATATGTGCTCATTTATCTTCACTGAAAGAGTGCAGACAACCTGAGGTGTGGACCTCACGAATCATGACCAGATGCATAGACATTAAAGAAGCCATCAGCTCTTATATAGCCAAGATCGCCCACTCGAGTTCCTTTTTCTTGATAAGAGACGGGAAGGTTTAAACCCGGACTAGGGAACCATAAAGGATAGCCGTGACGGTGATCCAGCATAAGAGGGGTGTATATGTGCGCCATGAAGACAGTAAGAGAAGGGAAGAGGCAGGGAAGACCAAATTCGAGGCCACTGAAGAAGTGCCCAGGATGTTTAGACTGAAATACATTCGGAAGTTCCAGAATGAATCACTGCATCATTGTGATAAGACAGTCCGAACACAGACAGCCGTACCTTCACTAATGATATTGAACTCGCGGTCTAAGGAATTCAATACCCGTGTGTAAGAAGCTCCGAGTGGAGCGAGTCCTACGTATCTTCCCTTTCTCCCTATTAATATCGGCCATCACACGGGGAATACAGAAATTTAGGAACATTCTGAGTCCTGTGTATGTTAGCATCAGGAAAAAGCTCGAAAAATTGCAATGCTTTACAATTGGGCTGATCATAATGACGAGCGGATGTTTCACGTGCTCCCAACTTGACCACGACTTCTTGGTTTAAGCACGCAGGCGATAGTCCCACATGGGTATCTTTCAACGATGAGATAGTCGACGACTCACTGAAGATAGGGGGTTTCAAAGCAGGAGGGCTAAGGGTGAAGGACCGCATACTATTGAGTATTCAGAAGGGGAGGGGTGCACTACAATTCCAGTCCCATCCGTAGTACATGCTTCAATAGTAAGCCTAGTCTGAATGACCTGACACATGGGCGAGAATATTGATTTGGGTGGATCGGTGGATGCCATTGTAAACATCACAAATTGATTTTTACGCAATGGCAAGAACCTATGCGATCTGAGCATGTGGACTTGGATCATCCACTGTAGGGTGTAAAAGACTGATGTTGGGTACCTGTCAACAAGACAATGATCAACATGTCTGTATGTACTATGTAAGGATAAGTAGAGAAAAAGATACACACCTCAGTCTTCACCTGATATGTGTGTAAAAGACTGAGGTGTGGGGATGAAAAATGAATGGTAAAATTAGTGCTAATGATCATGCAACTCAATGAAGAGGGATTGCCGGTGCTGTCTCTGTCTCAGTGCTGAGTCTCAGCTGATGCTGATTCATGAGAGACATTGGTGCCAGGTGTCTCTTCTTCATTCCTACTTTCATTCTGCATCCCTAAGTGAGATGAGCTCCACTTTCTCACTGTCAATCTTTCCTGACCACCAATCCCAGGCTTCAAGGCTTTGCCTCCTCCTTCACCTGTTAGTAACTCCTGTTGCCTGGTGAGGCTCCACCTCTTCATTTATCTCACAATTGGCTCACTTGAGTAGTCTTGGCTTTGCCAGACTTAACCAATCCTCATTCAGTATTACTGGACCATTATTGTACAAGTCATTGAGTTTTTTGTCCTCCACCCACCTCTCTCTTGTATTACTAGATAGCCATTCACACATTGCAATTGAATGTGGATCTGGACACTGAGCTAGGGACATCATCAAATATGCCAATCTCCTCTAATCAAAAAGGAGACTTAGATTTGGAAGAGGTAACAGTGAAGATAATAGCAGCAGCAGCAGGGCCTAGGTCTTTAAGGCCTCAAAAGTGCAAGTGCAAGGACCAAAATATTAACCCACATTTTAGACAGGGCTATGTCTGGTCGAATACTTCCACATCATCCATACCTACATCTCTTACTGCTCAATCTATCAAGTTGGCTAATCCTCTACCTTCTCCTCCTTCACATCTATTCAATGATCCATCCTTGCAGGCTATACTACATGCCTTAAAGGATTTTATTGTAGTCGACACACCATTTAATGTCAATCACTTGGAGAATATTCTTTATTTTCATCCAAATGAACCCTTTGTCTCCTCAGTCATTCATGGTCTTCACAATGGATTCTGGCCTCTTGACCTTGGTGAATGAGAAGACTCTCTCCATGACAAGACTGAGAATTATGCCACTGATCCTCAAGATATCAATGAAATACAAGCATTTTGTGATCATGAGGTTATGGCTGGATGTTGGTCACCACCACTACCAAATGAGTTTACACTCCTGCCAGGTATGAAAGTATCACCAATGTTCATGATCTGGCAGAATGAAAAATCCCATATCATAACAGATCACACTTTCTCTGGTTTAAATGCAGGAATCTCTGCTAGCGAGGCAAAGGTCAAATATGATGATATGCATCTATTCAGCGAGGCTCTTTGCAATACCAAATTACAACATCCCAATGCTGATTTCACTCTGTATAAAAGCGATGTCACTAAGGTCTTTTTGAATTTACCAGTGTATCCTCTATGGCAAATTTGTCAAGTGGTTCTTGTTGACAATCGATATCACATTGTTAGATAGCTTGTCTTTGAGAGCCAAGCTTTATCTAAGATTTGGTGCTCAGTCTCAGTCTTGTTGTGCTGGATTAGGATTCATCATCTTGATATCACTGACCTCCATGTTTATATGGATGACTTCTTCATCTGAGATTTCACCAATCACCAAGTTTTCTATTAAGGTCAGCAGCAACCAGCATGACAAGTACAACTTTTGATATTTTGGAAATATATCTCCTATTCCTGTAATGATCTAAAACAGTTGTATGGTTGGACTCTCAAAATTATTGGCTTCTAGATTGATGCCAATCAGAGAAGTATTTCTCTTATATAGCAGTCAGTTATCAATGCCAAATCTGAGATCGACTCATTTCTTTCAACATCTGAAAGAGCACCTATTCTATAGAAATGGCAGCATTTAGGCAGATACCTGAACTGGATTCTGAATGTTCTACTATGGAGCCATCCTGCCTTTTCTTCTTTGTATAGAAAGATGGCTAGAAAGACTCACTCTTTCACAAAGATCTTCATCAATGCTACAGTTAGAGAGGATCTCTCCTAGTTTTCATCTATTCTGCCAGATTTTATGGACACCAGCTTAAAAAATGCATTATCATTCATTTTTGCAGGAAATGGTTTTATATATCAGCTCCATCTACTATTATCTAAAGATATGATTGACATCTTCTTTCTTGAACTTGTCACCATTCTTTCAGCCATCTATTATGCAGTATTTCTACTCAAACCCCCTTATCATCTTTTACTTTTCATGGATAGCCTTGATTCTGTTACTGCATTTGATTCTCTATCAGTATCAGAATCTCTTCACAATAGACCCTTACTCAGAGCTGCAGGCCTGATACTCTATTCAGGAATTGATATTTGTATTTGACATATCGATAAAAAAAATAATATTCGAGCTGATATACTTTTCTGACTCCTTTTAGATAAATATCATTATAAATTCTCTGCTGACTATATCTACACTTTCACTCCACCAAGAGATCTACTGCCGGTGTGATAGAGACAATCTTTCTAACTGTGCTGAGCAAGCATGCTTCTCACATTACTTGCCCAGCTTCTTTCCTTTCTCTTCTCAATAAATGTGTTCTGTTTCTCCAAGCTCATATGATTGAGCTCAGAGCAGTAAAGAGTTATGTAATAGGAGCATGTGACTATATATAGTTTTACATTACTCATACACTGCCATTTGAACTGACACCACTTACTCTCAGCAGATACATTGTCTATACATCCCAGTTTATCTCATCTGGCTCAAAATACTTAACTGGAGTCTATCACTTTCTAAAAGACCTCTATTCTGACTTCGATATCAGTCACAAACATCCCATGGTGCAAGCTACTATCCATAGCTCAAGAAAGATGAGAGATGATCTCATATCCTAAAAACTACCTCTTCAATTATCCCATTTGATCATCTTTTGTCTTCTCGCTAACATCTCAGATTCTTACAATAACCTCTTGTTTGCCACCATTCTTGCTTGCTGCTTCTATGGCTGCCACTGATCAGGTGAGCTCATTTGGAAAAATAACAAACAACTTCAGGACTTTTGCAAAATAATCAAATGTTCTTCCTTCATCCTCTGAAAGAATGATGTACAATATCATCTTCTTTACAACAAGTCTGACCCCTTCTACCATGGCACTGACATCCTACTCACATGACAGAAGCTTGCTGATCCAGTCACACTCCTATCACAATATATAAAATGTTGAGATCTTCTTCATGGCCTACATGCTCCACTCTTCCTCTGCAAAAATGGTGATATTCCATCATGAAATTGGTTCAACAAGAAGTTTTTTGCAATTTTAGGCAGAGACTTTGGTGGTCATTCTGCTAGGGCTGGAGGAGCTATGTTTTATGCATCACTTGGACTTTCAGAATCCATTATACAAGCTCTGGGTCAGTGGTCTTTTAAAACATGGACCACTTATATTCAGGAACACTCTGCCCTATGAGCACAACTACAATTGGCATATTTATGCATTCATTATTCCCCTCCTTAATCTGCAACCTGTTCAACCTTCTCAAACCACTACCATTCCCATCTCTCACCAACCAAAAGCATATAATAGCTATTCACACATTGCAATCAATTTGAAGGCAGTCTCTGAGGCTCTTGTTATAGCTGGTTACATCCCACTCCTTGAGTGAGCAGCAGAGGCCATCGTAAAGGCAGATTCCAAGGATAGGGAGTGTTTTTGCAGGCCTTTGCATGACTCTTGAGGTTGTTACAATCTCTGTTGACACAGAGATACAGAGCTCTGCTTGTCCATGAAGAGGGATTGCCAGTGCCATCTCTGTCTCAGTGCTGAGTCTCGGCTGATGCTGATTCATGAGATACATTGATGCCAGGTGTCTCTTCTTCATTCCTACTTTCATCCTGCATCCCTAAGTGAGATGAGCTCCACTTTCTCACTGTCAATCTTTCCTGACCACCAATCCCAGGCTTCAAGGCTTTGCCTCCTCCTTCATCTGCTAGTAACTCCTGTTGTCTGATGAGGCTCTGCCTCTTTATTTATCTCACAATTGGCTCACTCAAGTAGTCTTGGCTTCATCAGACTTAACTAATCCTCATTCAGTATTACTGGACCATTATTGTACAAGTCACTTTAACAAATTGATTGCAACATGTGAATGGCTATCTAGTAATACAAGAGAGAGGTGGGTGGGGGACAAAAAACTTGATGACTTGTACAATAATGGTCCAGTAATACTGAATGAGGATTGGTTAAGTCTGGTGGAGCTAAGACTACTCAAGTGAGCCAATTGTGAGATAAATGAAGAGGCAGAGCCTCACCAGGCAACAGGAGTTACTAACAGGTGAAGGAGGAGGCAAAGCCTTGAAGCCTGGGATTGGTGGTCAGGAAAGATTGACAGTGAGAAAGTGGAGCTCATCTCACTTAGGGATGCAGAATGAAAGTAGGAATGAAGAAGAGACACCTGGCACCAATGTCTCTCATGAATCAGCATCAGCTGAGACTCAGCACTGAGACAGAGACGGCACTGGCAATCCCTCTTCATGGACAAGCAGAGCTCTGTATCTCTGTGTCGACAGAGATTGTAACAACCTCGAGAGTCATGCAGAGGCCTGCGAAAACGCTCCCTACCCTTGGAATCTGCCTTTACGGCGGACCCCAGAACTAAAATAAGAACAGCCCGACAAAGCCGACTTGAGGTGTCGACTGAACCTCTCGACACATCAGCATTGATATCGGTCTGTCAAAGAGAATGACTGTTAAACATTGCTAGAAAATGAAGGATAATATAAGATTACCTCCATGCCATAGGGGACAAACGAAACGATCAGAGCTTTCTTCAAATCGTCAACGGAGAAAATCTTCACAGTATCGCTCGGCTCCTTTCCAAGCAGTCGCTCCAGGATCTTCGGTTTCTCTCGCACGTATAAATATTGTTTGGTTAGGATTCGACGTCGTGTCCTGCCAACGATTACGGGAATCACCTCCATGCCCGTCCCATCCATGGAAGACCTCTCCAATCCCTACGATTCTAGCAAGAGATAAGTGCAAGGATACCGAGCCATGCATAGAAGTATTATCAAAGCATGTCATCCCCCATGAACGGCACTTGTCAGTTCCTGTGACGAGGAAGAGCGCACCATTGCGTATCTCCCGGCCCTGGCCATTGAAGAGCGCATACCAGCATTGCGCTTTGCATACTCGTGAAGGCGACCAGAGTTGGGGTCAGAACAAACGTAACATACAACCAAAGAACGATTATCGAAGTGTCAAGTTTGCATAGAAAATGAATATTCATACATGTCACGTCTTTGCAGCAGGACGACCATTGTGTTGTTTATTCTTGATTTACCTCAGGCTTGGGGTCGGCTCATCACACAGTCCCAGAATTTCGCTTATAGTTGTATGTGTCGTGACGGTCCCCTGAATGCGCCTTCTACGTGGAAGTGACCAGAATTTTCATCTCTCGTCTACCGAAAGCTGAAGAGCCCTCCCTTTACGTCTGACCGGCGACTGAACTGACTAGAAACGATCCGCAGTCCAATAGCAAGTCACACGGTGGTTGACACGTCCTTCTTTCGACCCTCGTGTGCGACACCCTTATTGTCGAGGACAGGAATAAATATGAAGCAGAAGGTCTGTGGAGCTTCTTCAAGTCAAATGTGACCTGCCAGGTGCTATCTAATTGGGAATAGTATTTATCACTAGTGGATCCTCACAGAACTCCACAATAAGATATCGAGACTACAAAAGCGGGCTCTGCTGGGCCTTCGACTAAAACGTAGACTTGGCCGTGACCGTTGGCAGTTCCTAAACTTCTGCTGCGCCTTGATCCCAATTCACCTGCGTATTCGAATGCGCAGTCGTGTCTTTATTTATCACGTCGGTCAATAGAGAGGCTTTGAAATTTAAGAGAGGAAGATCAGTACATAATTACTGAGAATCAGCCCTGTCTTCGATTTTGATTCTTTACGGTTCTCTCAGCTTATGCGGCCCACTGCCCTCCGACTGTACTTTGTCATTTCTAGTGCCTCCGGTGTACGCCCACGACCAATGCCCCGCAGCTGAATGAATGTGTTTAGAGTTCCTGCCGGGGAGCCTGATCGTGACTACCTGGAAAGTCGAAGTGACCGCATGGACAAGGTTCTCAGGTCGCCCTTAAAGAGGTTCGCTCTTTTTGAATCTGTAACTACTTACGAACTCTTGGTAGATTTTACCGTGACATATGCCGTCGCTGGATCTGACGGGTTGTAAATTCAGTGAATAGTTAGTGGTCTGAGAGTCAACGTTTCAACAAGTCGGTCAGCAACCGATTGAAAATCCTGTTATTCGACGAGAATGTGTGGTTATTTATGCTATATATATATATGGGAAAACAGGAACGATAAAATAATTCTGTGTGATGATCATGCACTTGCTTGTATCGTACAATCATTGAAGACGAAGAAAAATCTAAGAAATATATGTCTATACGGATCATTGCCTTGTAGCCAACGCAGCTAGCAAAATGTCATAGTCGATTTTCGCCGCTAGCAATTAACATGCATGAGCGTCGTAATCTCCCCGAGATGAAAGGGTAGCTTACATTTTAAGATCGCCTCGACGAACTGCTTCGCAAAGATAGGCTTCTCTTCCTGCATCCGTCCCAGTGCCTCCCGACTCAACTTCCACAACACCACATCCCTCTCCACAACCATAGTCGCATTGCGTGGCATATTCGACAGAGCTGAGAGTTCACCTGCAACAGTCCCTGATACCATGGATTCCTCAATGTGCGGAGGATGGGTGTAGGTCTCGTTTTTATGAGACGATCTCTCCAGACCCGAATTCGAACCCCATGACTCAAATGCATATGAAGCCCTCAGAACGCCTTTTTCAATGATATACAACCCATCTGCTGGGTCATTTTGTCGCCATAAAACATGTCCGGCGGGGTGGCATACGCGAGAAAGGTACGCAGGGAGCGGAGTGAGGTCGAGACTTGTGTACGACGACAGCGCACGAGACAGTGTGAGCAAAGGTTCGCGTAGGGATTGATTGGGTGGAGGCGTCAGACGACCATGGTCACGTCCAGACACGGGTTCTCTAGAAAGTCTGGGCGGGGTGCCTCCGAGAGAAAACGAAGGGATTGATGCTTGATCAAGGCTGGGTGGCGTCGAGGGGTACATTTCTACAAGAATGAGTGAATTCAGCCATTGGCACAGATGCGTGTACAACGTGAACTCTACCATTTGCAATCGTACGAGAACCTGCGTCGTATAGGTGCACGATTCTCGGAGACCCGAGCATGTTAAGACCTAAGCCACGTTCGTTGTAGGCCTCGACGTCGGCGTCTTGTCGGCCCGGAAGTACTAAATCATTTTCGTAAGGCCAGCAAAATCTGGGACGAAGGAAGCGCCATACGAAAGGGAACACTTCGAGCAACCTTTTGAGCCTTAAACCAGGCTTTTAGATACGCGTTCTCGGTCCCTAAGAGAGGGATTAGCACTTGTTGCCAAGAGATGACAATTCGGAGTCGACTTACATTCCATGGCATCTCCGAAAGTATCAAACACTTCCACCAGTGAACCTATACCAGCCTCCACAACCCCAGGAGCATCCTCTGATTCCGCTTCATCTCCAAAGAAAACATCGAGCGCCTTTCCCACAGGTCCTTCCCCCCTCCTAACACCACACATTACTAAACATACCCCCCTCTTCTCCAACATTCTCCGGACCCGTACAAGTCCCTCGATGGCACTCATGTCAACCCCTGCCACATGAGTAAGGTCTAGCACAAGGAAACGTATCCCCGGTGCTTCGACCCTGCCCCTCGTACTCCCATACCCATCATCCTTCTCGAACGTATCTCCCAGTACTCTTCTCACGCCCTCTTCGACTTCTGTCACGTTCCCAAAGAACATGAAACCACCTAATCGCATAACACACGTTTGCTTTCCAGACACCTCTCTGATATATGCTCTTTGCACACTCGGCCTTCTCACTGTTGACGGTGCAGTCGAACCGGTATGTAACGCGCGAATGACACTCTGTCGGGATGTTTGAATAACGAAGAAAAGGCCTGAAAATCGGATTTAGTAGAGTCAGCCGTCAGACGAGAGAAGTAACGTACAGCACACAATAATGCCGAGCAGAACCCCAATAACAAAGTCCCACACCGTCATACAAACCATGATACTAATGATCGTGATGTACTCGGACCTGAAAGACATTGATGTGATCAGGGATCGAAAAGGAAGAACAGTGGATATTCAATTACCGGCTCACGCGTCCTCTGGTATCCCATATAGCTTCCTTGACCAGATCGATACCGAGGACGAATATCAATGCTCCGACCACCATAACCGCTACCAAATTGTGCTTAGCGCGATTTGGGGTGAGAGATTTGATCACTCACGAATGTATCCGACGAACCCTGTACCAATAGCCAATAGAATGGCAGTAGCAGCCGCAAGGAGAAGTCCGGCGATGCGAGTGTTGCCTCCGACACGGTAGAATCTACCAAGAGTCCGCAAGTAGTCACAGATTCACACAGAACGAACACTCACAGGAGCGTGTTCACGTAAACAAGGTAGTTGGGCCTGAGGATGTATATCAGCGAAGATATTCCGAGAAAGAAAAACAGACGAACACAGTCCCTATTAACCCAGCAAAGAGATTAGAATAACCGTGTGCAACAAGTTCCTTGTTGGTGTCGATGTAGTCATCGTTAAGGGATATGGCTGTTCTTTAAGGGTTCATAAAGTAGTCAGCGGGATGCATCAACGACTCACATAGCGCGGGCACATTAAGAGGAGGATGTAAGATGTTAAAGAAGAGGCTAAACAAAAGTTAACCAAACAAGTGCACCTGACCGCGTGATGCCACTTACAGCGCGAATTGTGTCGGTAAGGTGTCCCATATTGGCTTGAAGCGTACTTGGGTGAAATCTGGGGAAAAGCTGAACGAGAATCTCAAAGCCGAGTAAATGACACCTACCAAAATATCCATAGAACTTGTACCATCCTGCGTCATTTCCGCCGTGTAAATCAAAGACCCATCCGTCTTTTCTCAAGACATCCATGGGTATGCCGGCGGCCAAGACCACTACGTAGAAGACGACAGGGATCACGATAAAGTCTGGTCACAGGTATGTCGTCTCAGCGTCTCCGCAGTCATCTGACAAGGAGGTACTCACAACCGACGAAAATGCCGGAGTTAGCTTCGCCATCGCCACCTTTGCGAAGTTTCCCGTAAAGCCACATTGCCACTCGCAAGAAAATTGCAAGAAACAAGGGCACTCCCCATAAACTGATGTTGTGCAGAGAAGTGAACATATGAGGAAGGGGAGTGGACGTTGAAGTGGATGTCAGGGAAAGAGAGACTTCGAGCCTAGACGAGATGGTCGCATACAGTTCCATATGCAGAAGCACGTAAGAACGCACCCTGTTTCGATTAGAAAGGCACCCACGCCTCCAATACATCTGAACATGGGATCAGTATGGGAACAATGATTTTTAGGCAGTTAAAAAAAATTACCCGACGAGGATATGTCTCGGGAAGAAACCAATCAGGGTACCGAGCTTCAGGTATCCGAGTAGAAAGAAAGCGATTCCGGTCAATATGGAGCTTAGGGCATAAGACACCAGAGTCGTTGCTAAAATTTCGGTAGGCGACTCGAGATCTGCCGAAATTGACAGCGCGATCATGTGAAAGAAGGGCTGAACGGGGATCGTCAACTGGGGCAAAGAAACGGGGCGAAGGCGACTTACGACCACTTCAATCATCATGCTACCGTTGGCGCCTGCGAACTGACTCGCGCCAAGTGTATAAGTTAATTGAGCGGTCAATGTCGAAAGGAAAAACATGGATACGCCTAAAGGCGCCATCTTGTAGTCGTCGAAGACGCCTGAAGCAGGGAATATAATCATTCCATCTAAATATCGCGGTGAGTGGGTGCAGAAGTTGTATACACAAAAGTACCAACACGAGACACCGTCAAGGACGTTGAGAAGGCTCCCCAGAATGACGGCCGGGATGCTTTTGAGGGACGTCCTGATGGTGTCAAGCAGACATACAAGGACACGAGGTTTTCCTTGGGGTGTACGACTAGGTGTTTTTGGAATTGAATCACGGCGAGACTGTGCAGCGGGGGAGAGAAGAGCAGTTGTCTCAGTAGGAGAGGTCGGAGGAGATGGCGTGTAGGTTAAGTCAACCTCCTCTTCATTGCTTGAAAGCTGCACTGTATTCGCGCGAATGGACATTTTTGTGTGAGCAACTGAAGGAACAGAGGAGGGAACAGGGAGTAACCTTTAAATATTAAAAAAAGAATCAAACGTTAGCGGTGGTCTTGGGAGCAGCTTCTATTACCCTCACCCTGCGCGTGAAATAGACGACTCGTTATTCAACGACATTATGACCTGAGAACTCGTGCACGCGCACGTTTGCCGGCAGGTGATAATAAAACGAATATAAAACTGGACAGTATATGGCTAGACGAAGGTGATGAATCGAACGCTCTGCAAAGAGGAGTTAGTGAGCACGTTTGAAAAGCGAAAATTGGCAGGACGTGCATGTAGTATACCTGGCGACGCACCGCGTTCATTCCAGGTAAAAGTACGAAAAGTACCCCCAGAAGATAAGTTATCTCTGCGACGGGTGAGATGACGGGAATAACCAACAGGGGTGTCCTCACTTGCAATCGATTATGATGTCATTCCGCACCCCACTCAGGAAATGGAACCAAAGCATCCTTCCTTGGTCTAAGTGTTGGTGAAACAAAGTCAGACTCAGATTTTAGCAAGGAATGACTGGGAAGAGAGATGATAAGGGGTGACAGTAAATGTCCTGTTTGGGACAAGTTTAGTATGACCAAATGGCGCAAATTGTAAATATATTCGAATTCCGCGATATTAGGTCTTTCATGCAAGACAGCCGAGCACTCATGAAGTGAATTTCCGAATGCCCTTCTCATCCTCAGAACGAACAGAATAAAGGAATGGTACTTGTAGATACAACCCAACTTCACGTCTCCGCTGCGAGTGTGCTACCCTTTTGTGTGTCGACTCTGGCATGTGCGCGTGGGACACGAGTGGTGGGCTGTCGAGCCAGCCCGGGGCGTGATGACGTTGACAGGACTGAGGTATGTAGGAACGTCGAGAGCCCTGGGTGGTATCCTTCAGCAGTTCAACTTTATTCTCTGCTTCCGGCAAGCCAGCCTGGAATACCGCTGGCCGAAATTTCTGAGAAAAATACAATGTCACACTGTCACGTCTATACTTGCCGTAGGGTCCTGCCGTCATTGTCTGCATTGCCGTTCACGATGTCGACGACTATCAACCTCTATCCGTTGTCTAACTTCACTTTCAGCACTAAGGAGACACAGCCGGAGGAGGATCCGTCTGTCTCCGCGCGTCTGCAGCGATTACAGAACAACTATGAGGACTTTGGTATGCGCAGGACCGTCGAAGGCATCCTTGTCGTCCACGATCACGGCCACCCGCATATACTCATGCTTCAGATCGCCAATGCGTTCTTCAAACTGTGTGTGACTCTTCTTACGCATTGGCCGTACCCTGACGCGCCACTAGACCAGGAGACTACCTCAAGCCCGGCGAGGATGAAATCGACGGACTCAAGCGGCGCCTGGACGACCGCCTCGCACCACCAACTGATTCTCTGCAGTTCAACGCGTCCCATGGGATCGACAACGAATGGGAGATAGGTGACTGTCTCGCACAGTGGTGGAGACCCAATTTCGAAACATTCATGGTATGTCTACTCAAACCTTCCTCACAAGTCTTGCTTATTTTTTTCGCCAGTATCCATTCATTCCTGCACACATAACGAAGCCTAAGGAGTGTAAAAAACTATTTCTTGTTCAGATGCCTGAGCGCAGTACGTTTGTTCCTCTTATACCCAACTTCCTGTACTTGAACATTCTCCTTACAGAGGTGTTAGCTGTCCCAAAGAACATGAAACTTCTCGCCATCCCACTTTTTGAGCTATACGACAATGCAGCTAGGTGAGGTTTCAATTAATACGCATGAATCGAGTCTCACTTTTTGGACAGGTACGGTCCCCAGCTTAGCGCTATCCCACATCTGCTATCGCGCTACAATTTCATCTACCAATGAGTGTATGCGCACCGTCCTTCGTTGCTTTGCCGCCGTAGCCCTATCTGTAAAAGCTACTTTTGTGTTGCTCTCCTGGTCTGTAGAAGTTTTGTAATCTGGAAATTATCAGGTACCATGTTGCGCTAATATAACCCTATGCTTAGCCTTTGCGTGAAATGAGAGGTCCATCTACCTAAGTGGAAGAGTTTTTGCCGCGCCACACATCGCCACAGACTCTTGTTGAACTCATTGCCGTGCCTTATCCTTTCACGATGCGTCAAGTCCTTGATCCTGGTTACTGAGTATTTCTAGTATTGTCACCATTATTTGTCCTCATATCTGACCTTGCGACAGGACAGATTTTCTACAGATTTGCCCAACTCGGACAAAAACTGTTTTCTCACATCCTCTACGTTATCCCTTCACTCAAGCTTCAAGAATCGTCATTTGCTGACCACGGAATGATAAGGTCTTTTTCATTCGTGCCTCGAGGATCGAATGCTGACTTGAGCACTACCTAAAGGCTTCAGCTCTGGGTTGTCTTTGGTCGTGCTTAGGCTTGATTCTACCCTTTGTCCGCGATGTCTTGGATACAGTTACGCGGGTCATCCAGTCAGTAATTCACGTAAATCATACTGTAGGGTTTTTGACTTTTTTGACCAGTCAAGGGGTCCGAATCGGGGTGCCGGTCTAAGCTATGATCCTGCCACCCAAACATTGTTGTTTTACCACGTGAGACACGCCTATTCGACTATTTAAAAGACTCTCCCTTCCCTCTCCTTTCGTGTTTCATTTCCTCCAGCCTGTGTTGAACGCAGACTTTCTTTCTTTTACCGACATGGGTGCTTCGACGATACCTTCCCTCTTCCCCAGGGTCTGGAACATGTCCGTTCCTCACAGCTCTGCGAGGTCCGTTGCAACTATCCGTCGACGAAGCAACGCTATCGAGACGACGTTCCAATTCGACTCTACCAGTTCGACGAGTAATTTGCTCAAGTTTGATAGTCCCGTTGCCATGAGAGTTGCGGTCACTGCGTAAGTTGCTATCCTGTCTTGATTGTCATGGAGCTCACGGTTGTTGTCAGACCTCTCAACGGACCCACATCCTCCGGACCCAACGACATGCCAATTCTACCCGACGGCAGGGTTCTTCGACTGCCACAACGACCTGTTGAGACGCCCCGCACCTACTCGAATTCCTATAGCCTCTGGATGCCACCTAATGCCACGACGACTATCACCATTATTGAACACGGTTCGACGGATGAGGAGGACTTTCCACCTTCACGTTTACTCTCTGTGTCGTCCATCCCCGAACATGAAGTGCCACCATCGCCGGAACGTGTCTTTACCTCCGCGGATGCGCATGAGTCTGTGACGAGCATCAACTGCCACTTGCAAACACGATCGTTCTACCCCATCGACCCGGCACACAAGAGGGCGACTCTTCTGAACCTAGTAGAAGCCACCATACGCCCCTTAACGCCCGTCCCCGCCGAAGACGACTCTGACCATGAAGACGTTTCGTACTTGCTATCTCTGGTGCCGCCTAGTCCTACCAACACCACCACTGGTACTTTCGACGATGATGAGTCTGATGATGAGTACTTGGATGATTCCGCCGGTCTTGGACCTCCTTCTATGGCCGCTCCATTCTTCACGTATCCGGTATGCAACAACGGCGATAGCTCAGGTGAAGAAGGCTGGGACGTTGATGATGAAGACGAACAAGGTTTAGCAAGAGGGCGCGCCCTTTTTGTTGGTCGAGTCCTGAATTTCGAGGATACTCGCCCTGGAACCCCTCTGAGGTCATTTTTGGATATGTCGACTGAGGATTCGGACGAGGATGATTCGGACGAATATCCTTGTAATGCTCTCATATTCGATGATGAGTTTACGGTGGATCAAATCTATCGGGATCGACGGACTCCAGATCTCAGGGAGTCAGTGCTCGACAGGACTGACAGGGCATCTCAATCCCAAGTCGAATCTCTGAGCCGGCGGTCATCGGAATCCGGCTCGCGCACAGGACGCGATAGCCAAGTTCTGCTTGATGACGTCTTCAATCCTGACGTTACAATGGATCTTTTCTCTCACCCCGAACCGGAAGAGCACCCGTACGCCCTCATGGTCTCGTCCACGCAGCGGTTCTACGAGTGTGATAATCCGAATCACATCCCCCACCTTCGGTACGAGCATTGCTGCACGAATTCTGTCCACCCGTACCAACACCCCTCGTTCGCGCCGTTTTTGCCGTTTCTATCGATAAGCCGACCTCGGTCGTCCGCTTCCTCGCTGCTTCCGAAGAGGAGCACGCGCAGCGCTGCGGGTAAGATTGTTCATGGTCTCACGAAGAGCCTGCGCGGCGCTTTCGCGAAGGTTCCCAGCAACGCCGGAAGCAGGGACGCGAAGGGGAAGAAGAGAATGAGGACGCCTGATTTTGAAGTTCCGAACGGCTCCTCGTCGACCTCTCTTCTCTCGCCTTTCCGTCTTAAGAGAGCAAAGAAGTTCTAAAAATGCTGCAATGTTCTTCTATGCTTTATATATGCGGTATGTAGATAAGTCTGGTACCTAACTTTCTTAGTTTCCGAGCCATTTCTCTATTGTATGATTAACGTCCATTTACATCACTCATTCGACCATTAATATGCATACTCCTAAAGTGTATACTACTATTATCTTCCGGCCATGACATGTGCGCCGCGGTGTCACGTGGTGGCTGGTTGAGTTTGTTCTGGAACTTGGAAGACGCCGAAGAGCGACCAACGGCAACCAACGCTCACTCTAATTGCTTGTATCCTTACTGCCTTTTTACTAAAGTTCAGCGAGGATTCCTCTTCTGTACATGTTTCGATCCTGCGGTCCTGGAATTTCCTCATTTCTCTGCCAACAGCCCAGATACAGCGACGACTTGCTATTTCTTGACCTCGCACCTCTCGACTTGTACAAATTACTCCAAGGCTAACAGGGAAGCCTACCAACCCATCGTTTCCTTCCGTAAGAGAGCCTACACTCTCAATAAATTGCCACATTCCGAGACCTGCAAACAGAGCTTGGAATCTTGATATCGGGGATCAAGTGCCATTCAGGTTTTTTCCGAGCGCGATGCTGTGAAATACGAGGACTCGGATTTGGATTTGTACGTCAATCATAGTCAGTGCTACGAGGTCAAAGCGTTCCCTACTCCAGGCTGGGTACGTACCACTTTCGACCGCGGGGGGTCCCAGTCGGAGAGTTTTGAAGCTAACGCTGCCCATGGCGATTGGCTGATGCACTTCATTGTCTTTACGCTCCCACCTGGTCGTACTCCAACCCCGCGATTGCAGGGGGTAGAAGATCCAGCTGATCATCTCGAAGTACTCACCAGCTGACGTGATCCCGCACTTCCGCTCTAGTGAGCTCTCTGAGTCAAACAGCGGGTTTCCACCCCTCAGGACGTTCTAAGACAAAATTTCATAGCTTGTGTCATGAATTTTTATCACTCACTCGCACGCCTACTCATTGTACGCTCGGGCTACGTTCCGTTCCAAGCCGGGCGAATAAGGCCCGCGACGTCACAGCTCGAAAGAAATATCATGACCGTGGGGTGGCTCCGGACGATCCTGCTATTGAGTTACATGATATTTTAGGACGAGTCGGGGATAAGTGTTGTTGGGACGATCTCCTTTTGGCAAGTATGTATTCGCAATTCGGAGTACAGAGCGATTATTGAAGGTGGGTCCCGTTCCGTACGTTGAACTCTGCGTAGATGAGAAAGGAACGAAACTTTTGTTCATGATTAAGCATGTAGTATTTTCAAACTGGGCGGCACAGAGGGGGTGATTGTGACGAAGGTTGGGTAGACCAGCATCGTCAAGACGTTTGACAAGGTATTTCAGAGTCTCAGACGAGGAGTCATCTAAGAGGATAGAGATCAGGCGGGGGAGAGACTGCATATTAAAGTACCACGTCGACGAGCTTGTGATTATAGCCGGGCGAGCCCGGCTTTACTATATACTCGCAGAACTCGCCAGTTCTTACAAAGCAACATGCATTAACAAGCAACAAACTGAACAGACCAACTTGTTGAAGAACAAAGACCTGGTGATACACAGATATGGTACGCTGATGAAACGCAGCATAAAGTTAACTCATACTATTATCACAGACACTCAGGTCTTGCATCTTTTTTAAACGTTTTCGAACGGAAATACACATGTTTCGTAATTCTGTGTTGGTTCTATAAGTATACGTCTGTAAGAATAGCCGACGCACTTACCAATATCACGCCGAGTTAATCCATTTTACGACGTCCGATGCCCATTCCTCACCTTCGCCCGTGCTGAGCGCAAAAGAAACGCTGATGTGATTATGCCCCGCAGCGACAAACTTATCATATGTGAGGCCACGAGCCTCCAAAGCCAACTGGAAACTTTTGAAGGCGTTGATCAACGAGTCAGGGTCTCGTTCCGAAATACCCAAGAGTAATCTAGGAAGAGAAGCTATCTTCTTCTCAGAGGCCGCCTGCAGCAGGCCGAGTGGTAGCTTTTCCTTTTGCTCGAAGCTACCGTAGTATTGCTCTACCGCGTCGGTCATGAACGAAGGCATATCTTCAAATGTGTATGCCCCAGCGAAGAGAACCGCGCCCTTAATTTTGGGATGTAAAGTGGCCGAGTACAACTCGGGGGTGATAAGAATCGTAAACACGTTCATGGCTCCGGCAGAGTGGCCCATTACGAACAGAGCGTCGAGATCGGGCTCGGTAACTCCACTGAAAATGAGCTTCTCGGGGTTGTCGATGGTCCACTGCATGGCATCGCGTACATCCTGGGCTGCTCCAGGATGCTGGACGTCGGGGACGAGGCGGTAGTCAGGGATGATGGTTATGAAGCCCTTGTCTGCAAAGTACGATCCGAGGTTGCCGTATGAGAGATCGGCTGGAGGGGGGAGGACACGAGCGCCGGTACTGAAGCCTCCTCCGTAGCAGAAGAACAGAAGAGGGCTCTTGGATGAGGCAGACGTAGCTGATGGGTAGTAGATATCAAGCTGATCGCAAGAGATGAAAATTGGGATTCAGCGAGTTTGGAGAGACATACTTTATGTCTTTCCGTCGCACCATACTGAAACGTTCTCTTGCTCGTTGCTAGAATCTTTTCTTTCTGAGCGTCGAGGAGCGGTAAGAAGATGCCCACAGCTGTCAAGATCATTGTCAACCGCAGTAGAACAGAAGCTGGATTCGATATCGAACATACTAGGGAACAAGATATCTGGAACGTCTCTCTGCTGGATTTCCGCTACCTTGTCCATGGCTGGGATTTGTGAGATAACAGGGCACCCCGGGACCTTTTATACGGTTGGATTACCGGACTGACGGCAACCTTCCCATAGGGAGTTGGCATTTGAAGAATGGTTGAGCGCTGATACTTACAGCCCAGCATCCAATCGTATAATATCTAAGGAGTAAATGTACTTGGTACTTAGCCGTATAAGGCCATAGGCAGGCTATGTACGGAGTCTTGAGTGGCGTTCGATCTGCCACGGCAAGTCCCGAATATGCCACAAGGTGCAGCCGGAATTCAAAGCATTTACATTTTCATTTTCTGGTTTATTGTCGACTTGAACTGTCGTGAACGGGGATTTACTTGCCGTGAATTCAACGTGTGGCCGACAACGGGCTCAACGCGGACTTTGCGCGCTCTGGGTCAACTCTGGGTCTCTGCCCTGTAACCGAGCTGTCGACACTACCGGTCAGCACGGCACTGATGTTCCTGCAAATGTCTTGGAAACAACTGAGTGTCCTTTTTGTTTGTCGAGGACATGCTTGACGACCCGTGTCTGTGTCACGTTTCTGCGAATGTTGTCTTGCACCATCATCACGTACGTGCACTTGCTTGGGCCGTTTTTAGACCGTCAAAGTATGGCCATAGCGCTGTCGAAGCTTCATCAAAACTGGATCAATTGCCAAAAACGTTGATGACGCGGACACGAACAAAGTTTGTTTACCCGAGGTCGGTAGTTATATAAGGTGGCGATGACTCAAACCCAATGTTTTCTAGTCTCACCCATTGCTGACACTACTATGGAGGTCCTGATCCCTTCTTACCGTTCACATTCCCCATCCCAAACTCCAAGTGTCACCGTCATCCTCAAGTCCCCTGGCTCTGATCACCACGTAGTACTTCCAGGCTTAGCGCCTGATGCCCGTGGCTATGTTCACATCCAAGTCGAGTAAGTTTGCACTGTTACTCGTGTCTTTCTACCTAATATCCTTTGCCAAGGTGCTTGTTCAACGTCCCCCCTTCCGTCGATGATCCGCCTTGTCAGAAGTTGGAACCCGAGTCACAGGGAT
The DNA here is from genome assembly GCF_019112545.1 of Guyanagaster necrorhizus. Lineage (NCBI taxonomy): Eukaryota > Fungi > Basidiomycota > Agaricomycetes > Agaricales > Physalacriaceae > Guyanagaster > Guyanagaster necrorhizus. The sequence goes on from NW_025064933.1 coordinate 183,418, forward strand.
TTTCGTTTACGGGCATGTTTTCCTGGGCAACTGAGGGGTTGAAGAACAGGCTCTTTGTCTTTGGCAACGCCAGCTCTCCTATCCGCAGCAGAAGCAGCAGTCCGTATGCAAGCACGCCACAGCCACGACCCATTGGTCCCCATGGGGGCCCTGTGATTTACGCAAACAGCCACACGGGCTTCTTCTCATCATCTCCTCCTCCAGTACCAGACCTGCTCTCCTCGCCACCTCCTGTCAGTACAGTGCCACGGGTCCCTCCATCGATAAAAGATATGGCGTCCTCCATCTCGCTCTCGACCTGGGCAGCGGCTAGCTCGATTCCCTTCATCTATCGGCACGGGGAAGTGTTCGTTCCACGTCATGATGATCCATCAGTGGAAGATCATGAACGCCGCCACGAGCTTGAAAACATAATGCATCCTCTCCTTCCCACGGCTACGCCGGAAAAGGTCACGCGAGAACCTGCTGCGCCGCCAGTGCCGTGGTTGGAGTCTCGGCATACTGAGGATTCCGGGTCATCATCATTGACTGATTTCATCGGCTCGCAGGATGATCTAGCAAGCAACGCTGCACCAGGACCGGCACAACCGTTACCGCCACCGCCTCCACCGCCTCCTCCTCCTCCACCACCACCACCACCACCTGCTACTGCAGTCCTTCCTGTCCAGGCTCCAGCTCCTCTTCCTGTCCAGGCTGCGACGGAAGCTGTCGCCGGTCCATCGTCAACACCGAAACGACTGAGGGGGGATAACGAAGACGATTCCGATGCAGAGGAGGAGGAAAGACCAAGGTCGAGGAGGCGAACCCAATAAGCACCTCTGGCCGTTGATTTGCCTTTGAAAAGGCTGTGTCGCTTGCGACGTCTGGTTCATTTTTTATTTTCATCATCGTCATTGGCATCAGCAACATCATATCATCATCATCATTATACGACACACAACTGCACATTTTATTTTCAAGTCAATTTTCTTGTCATACAGAAATCAACGTAGCATTGTCGCAGTCACGCGGCTTCACCTGTACAAACACGCGTTCAGGTCGCGCACGCGTGTGTTCGGTTGATCCGCCCGTGTTGGCCGGAGCTCGTGCATCAACAAACTTCAACGGCAACAACGGCGCGGTTTTAAGATGGATTTGCTGTGACACATGTCTTCAAGTATCAAGTCCTCAGCGTCTCTTGCATTTTTGAAGCAAGAATACGTTCTACGAGAGGCGCAATGAATGGTAGGAGTCGAAACGATAAGAAGCATGCGGGGAACGATACTATGTGAACTGAACCTACACCTCTTCCCGCGTTCTCGTCAGCAGAAGATAGACGCAAGATGCGATCAGTACGCGCCACTTTCAATACAGTCGACAGTTCCAGACTGTTGGAGAGACGAAAAACTTTACAGGGAAGACCTTCGGCAACCGCGTTCAGATTCTGAGAACGTAAACAGCATGAAATTTCTTTTGGCCTGTGGCTTCAAGAGCTTATCGTAATAGTTTGAACCAAGGATCTGACGGTGGATCTCACTAACCGTAATGGTGTCTCTGTTGACCTCAAGCACGATGAATCTGGGCGCGATAAATTTGTGCGGTATGTACTCCCTACAAGACCAAGTGTTCCGACATGTCCCCCAAGGTCGTAACCAGACATCCCCCGGAAACCATCGAGCAGATCGTCTTTTCCTGTAGTCCCTTAAACTCATCTCTTCTGAATGCGTCGATCTCATCACCTCTTCCGTCCTTGTGAACCACGCACGCACGGGCTGGGGTTTTCCCTGGCGTATATCCTGGCGCGACGTGTATGTACCGAAGCGACTATCTCAACTTGGATCCGGGGTTGTCGAACGTCTTCTGTCGGAGTATATCTTTCGACGAGTCGAAGCGAAGCTTGGGACGGGATTTCGTTGATGGAATCGCGAGCCAACTTTTTGGCATCGAGAGATCGTTCTGAATTTGCGGTGGGATAACGTACCCCGGCAGGATACGCGGGCAACATCCCCAGAAACGCAGAGTCACTCACCGGCGCCGGTGAAAACCTAGATAGATGGGGGAATGAGACGTTACATGTCTGATGGGCTCCATTTATACAATTGGGAGACAGTCAGGTCAGCAGCCTTTCACAACGGAGGAGCATCAGGTACCGCAACTTTGAACCCTTTCTTTCACCTTCCAAATATTCTCTAGGCTATCCACAATATCTAGCAGGGTGTCTCCGAGTGATATATGCATCCGCTTCTCAAACAGCTCTCTGTTGATTTTGAACGTAGGGGAAGGTCACTCTGGTGCTTTCGACGGATGAACAAGATGGTTCCTTGGCTCTGGCGACTCCTTGGGCAATGATTTCGATGGCGTCTTTATATAAGACGAGTGATGCGGGGTAGACCAGAGGACATCTCTTTCTATCGACCTCCGGGGTAGGCGGTGATTCTAGGGCGCGGAGGTGTGCACGGACAGATGATACTTCGGAGTACGGAAAAGTGGACGTTGTCAGGGCGTGTTATGAAACCGTAATACAAAACACCACAGACCGGTCAAATTTATCATTCAGCTCACCACCTTGACATGATCAAAATAGGTGCTTTGGTTACTGCTTAATCCTGGATGCTGTCTTGCAAGCGCTCATGTAACATGGCCAACGCCGAAGCATGATTCTCAAATCATAATCGCTAAGTGGTCGGACCTTTGCTTTGCACGATTCTGGAACGACTTATTGCCATCCATTCGATACATATACAGTAATGATACAAATTTATCTCTTATGTCTGATGCTTCGTCGGATAAAAGCTACTTCGATAACTCAGGCGTTTGCTGCAACACAGTTCCCATCCCAGCTGCTGAATACCTTTCTCCAGGAATGTCACTTTCCTCTGCGAGTATACGAATGGCAGCGACTTCCTCTTGGCTGAGCTTAACCTTAGCCGCTCCCAGATTTTCTTCCAGATACTAGGGAACAAGTCAGTGTAAGACAACGGGGTATAACGACACGAATACCCTGATCTTCTTCGTCCCAGGAATAACGACAAAATCGTCACCTTGCGCAAGGATCCAAGCAAGGGTGACCTGACCAGGAGTCGCGTTATGCTTTGACGCGATGGCCTTCAAATGATCAACAAGATTAAGAATCTTCGGGAAGTTCTCCTTGGAATACCTGTAAACGCATCATCACTGCTGCGCTCTCAAGCAGGCGAGCTCAAGGATACCCACTTGGGAATGGTCCTACGGAAATCTCCTTCTTCAAAGTCGTCGGGAGACTTGTATTGACCAGTGATGACGCCCCTAGCCAAAGGAGAATACGCGACGACCGTGACACCCAGTTCTCTGGCCGTTTGCAAGATCCCCAGTTTCGGGTCTTCAATATAGAGAACAAGGGGAGAATACTCGACCTGAATGGCAGAGATTGGATAGATGGCATGTGCTCGACGAAGGTCCTTGGCTGTGCACTCTGATAAGCCGAGATACTTCACTTTTCCCTCCCTGGCGGAGCGTTTCGGCGTCAGTACAAGTAGGAAACAATCTATAAACTGTGAACTTACTTAACGAGCTCGGCCATCGCAGTGACGGTATGCTGAAGAATAGTCAGATTGGGGTTATCGGGAAGAAAAGAATGGACCGACTTCAATTGGTACGTTACGATCGGGTCTATTCAACGGTAAGAGGTGCGACTGCAGCTCAATTTCAGTGAATCACTTACCGGTGTTGATAGTACAGATCGATGTAGTCAACCCCAAAGCGTTCGAGAGATTTCGCACATTGCTGTTTAACATACTCGGGATCGCCACGACTTCCAGTGGGGGTAATGCCGAACTTGGAAGTCAGGAAAATCTCGTTTCGTCTACCCGTTCGTTTGAACCTGAGTACGCGCGCGCTGGAGACAAAGTCCGTTTTTACCAATGCGAATGCTGACATACCATTTTCCAATGAGCAGCTCAGAGTCTCCGTAAATGTTGGAAGAGTCCCAGTGCCTGCAACCTTTCTCATATGCAGCATCCAGAATCTGTACGGGGTGTCAACAAGAGTCCTCATCCGTGAGAACAGACCTTGCCTTGAAACGCTCCTCGTCGGAGCCTACTGCCCCATAGTAGCTGCTGAGACCCATGGCACCGAAGCCAATTGGATTAATCAAAGCATCGCCGATTTTCCTGGGAGGTAAGGACATGGTGATGGTTGGGAAGAAACGGCACACGCTTAGTAGTCTTCTTTATACGTTGACGAAATGCATGACAAAGCCTTTCCCGAAACCAATGGAAACGGTGATCATGTATGATGAAAGTACTTCAGTACTCAAAAAGGGACATGCCTTTTAAAGACATGACGTAAAAATACTTATATCAATTTATTTATTATATAACAAATTATGAAAAAAGGGCCTCACTGGGAATTGAACCCAGGACCTCCTCGACCCAAACGAGGAATCATGCTACTAGACCATAAGGCCATATGTAGTTGTGGCGTATTTCCAATTAAGAGGATGCCGTCAAGTGTACGTTTCAATCTTCAAAGCCAAACTAAGTCTCAATTCCGAGTTTGGTTCAACTCAGTCCAGTCGATATAACGGATTGCCTCCAATGCCAAGCACCTCGATTGCGCGTCTTGGTACTAGACCAAAAGGCAAGAATGAGGCAGAGCGTGTCGCCTCGCGGTATTTCACCTCTCAGGCCATTTCTGTACGTCCCGTCGAGGAGCATAGTCGGTCAGTTCCATCTAAATCGCGATTGCTAGCTTGTAATTTTTGATATTTCTACATCGTTCATCGTCACTCTCGAAAACGGGTACGGAAGTGATCATCAAGCTGAGGGATACCGAAATCGATCTATCCCGTGTGGCTCTCGCTCACAGTAATCTGGGCAATATCGCTCCTGAAGTTCATTCTGGCAGAGTTCAGAAGGCGAATTTTGCGTATGTCTCCTCTTTCGTGCCTGGGACTCCACTGGACCTTTCGAAATCATCGTATAAGGATATTGCGACAATCTCTGCTGACCTCGCGCGCATCCTTACGAGGTGCTCGTTGGGTATTGATTCCTCTGGCATTGCTGGAACCGGGGCAGAATCAGCGAGTTGACTTTGCTGCCGCTCGCTCTCTGCCACATCGAGCTTAGCGCCAAAAACGTGATTTTTATAACATACATCCTCCTTCTCTTTTCTGATACATGCACATAGATAATTTTGAGTGGCGAGACCAAAATTGCGTCCATCGTCAACTGGGAAGGTCCTCTTCTGCTGCCTTTGGGGATGAACGCATGGCATATACGCGATTATTGTGCTATTCCTTCTTCAGAATATGAATCGCTTTCTGTAGTCGAGGCTTTTTGGACAGCTCTGGTCGAATCTTTCCCCGGTCCCTCATCTCACCGTGCGCTAGTCACTGCAATGCAGACAGGACTTGTCCTCAGCATCTTTGATGCATCTCTGGAAACTCGCGATCTGGAGCAAATTGTCTCAGTCTATAATTGGCTGGATGATACTTTTTACGAGGATCACTGCTTCCCGAGGAGTACACAGACCTAGCACAAGCGACCTGGAAGATTCAACATCCCAATATCCACCTCCGAAGAGTGTGCCAGCTCATTCAACGGCAGCCGAAAAGCCGACCCTTGTCGCCAAACTTTCCCGGCCGAAAGCTATGGCAGAAGGAAAACTTGCCGCGGCTAGTTGCTTCTCGCAAGCCGTCACGGAAGCGCATGTCCACGATGAGCAAGGGTGTTACAGTCTGTACGGTCTTTTCGGCCCTCATACGTTACATGCACTCACGACAGCTATAGAACACTGGTGGTCACCTTCGAGAACGAAGACGAGGTCATCGTACAACTCCGAGACTGCGAAATCGACTTGTCTAAAGTCGCACTTGCGCAGTCTACTGGGTCCTGTCGTTCCCAATATCCTTATGCTGAAAATCCTGCTTCGAGCGCGCAAACTGCGGCGCCGGCTCAAGAGGACGATCAGCCGTTCTCCTGTTGTTCGGGTGACGATAACGATGATAACCCGGTAATTGTTGGCAGAGAAGGCTCAATTGCATTGCAAGGACTCGGGTTATCGACTCATGCTAGCAAGTTTTCAATTTGGGTCCCATAATTTGTAACGTGTGCTGACTGCTGTACAGAAGTTTGCGGACGCAGGTGCTGCGGAGCTGCATGTTGCACGAGTCCGATAAGAAGAGGAAGACACTTAAAATTTTTGTGGGAAGCTAAAAGAGTGCCATGTTGTACTGGAATCGACGGAGAGCGTCTTAATTATGCTCCCGTCGATGACACGTCACCCGCCGACCAAGATGGGAAGGAAAAAGTTCTCACTCTCATGGTTGTTGGCATGGACTGTCCAGCGTGTTCTCCAAGAGTTGAACAAGCACTGAAAGGCCTCGGGGTGACGGACATAAAGGTACAAAATAATTTCGATACAAGTAGTGCCTTGACTAACAGTGAACATAGGTGGAATTTGTCAGTGCTCGAGCGAGTTGTAGCTACATCAGTGGCTCCATCGATCCCGAGACTATCCGCCGCAAGGTGGAAAACACAACCGGATTTATTTGCACCATTGCAAGCTTGCGAAATGGCCAACGTACTCTCCGCGTATCTTTCTCCCCCGCCGGTGCCCCAGCCGAGGACATTCTTCAAGCACTTTTTGGTCGCGAACAAGGGATTTTGAAAATTTCTCGCGCGGATGTTCGCTTCACAATCGATTCTGCGGCACGTCACCCGTTAGCGCGTGATATCCATGGAGCCCTGCTTGGGCAAGGGTGGATGGTGACACCAGTTAACGAAAACGACGGTGAGACGGCCATAGACAAAGCAGCGGCGCTTGACCTTCGTCGCTCGATCTGGCGCTTCCTTTTATCTGCAATTCTTACCATTCCGGTCCTAGTCATATCGTGGTCCAGTGGCTTCGAGGGTCAATTCGCTCTTCGTGGTGGGATCGCTCTCGGCCTCGCGTCCCTCGTCCAGATATTTTGTGCTGGTCATATCACTCTCGCTGCAGGACGCGCAACCATCGCTGACCGACGTTTAGATGCCGATGTCTTAATTTCTCTATCTTCCCTCTCTGCATATCTCTATTCCATGGTCAGCTACGGATATAATGTCGCCAAACATCGTGTCGATCTCGATAGCTTCTTTGAAACGAGCACCTTGCTCATCACACCGATCCTACTCGGCCGCCTCGTCTCTGTCTATGCACGGAATGCAGCCAGACGGAGCTCTGTTGGCCTCACTCCTCCTCCTACTGAAGCCGCACATTGGATTGATCCCAAACTCGTTAATAGTGCTCAAGATATTCACACGGCATTGCTAGAAGTGGACGACACGGTCGTTGTTCATGCAGCTGAAACCATACCAAGTGACGGTATTGTCGTCACCAACACGTCAGATATCGACGAGTCTTTGATTACTGGCGAGACCGTCCCTATAACCAAAGGCCCAGGAGCTCCGGCTCTTGCAGGAACAACAGCCCTTGGTCCGCAGTCATTATATATCCGTTTATCGAAAACCGTACAAGACAACTCACTGGCTGAATTACGCCGTTTAACTGCAGAAGCGCGCTCCTCCCGAGCTCCTATCCAAGATACAGCGGATAGGATTGCGCGTCGTGTTATTCCTATTGTATTGGCTGTTTCGGCAATCTCGTTTAGCATGTGGACGCTAGTGCTCAAGTATGCAAGGCATGAGTCCCCAGGCAAGGCAGTCGCAGACGGTCTCTCTTACGCCGTCGCGGTATTAGCTTTGTCATGTCCATGCGCCCTCACTCTATGTGTCCCCCTCGTTGTTCTCTACGCACGGAATGCATCCCAGAAGTCACAGTTTTCTCTGCTCTTTAAATCCTCTGCTGCTCTCCAGAACGCGCGCGCCGTTACCCATGTCATTTTCGATAAGACAGGAACGTTGACGACCGGAAAGATGAGAGCGGTGGAGTCAAATTTTGACGAAACCAGTGGAATATGGATTGCAGGTGACGCCAATAGGCTGATCAAGGCTCTCGTTGCGGGTAGAACATCCTGTGTCGGCCGCTGTGGCCCGATATCTGGCTGTGGGTGCTGATTCAGTCAGTGACCTAGACAATATAGAAACTGTGGTGGGCAAAGATATCCAAGCCAACTGGAATGGCTCTATCGTTCGAGGAGGAAGCGTTAGCTGGTGCGCGGTGCAAGATGTTGATTGCGTAGTTAACATGCTGGATGCAGGAAAGAACGTCTTTGCTGTAACAGTTGACCACGTCTTCCTCGCTGCCTTCGGACTGGAGGATGACCTTCGTTCCGAGAGTACCGAGGTTGTGTCGTCTCTGGTAGCACGGGGAATCACAGTGTCCATTCTGAGTGGAGACCACCAGAAGGCCGTTGACGGAGTGCGTCGCAGGCTTGGAGTCGAGGGAGTCAAAGCGAAGGGGAACTGCCTACCGGAAGACAAACGGAACATAGTTCGTATGACTTCGTGGAGCGTGTCCTGCGCATGCTCATGGAATGCCACAGCAAAAGAATATTGTGGTTTTTGTTGGCGATGGGAGTAATGACACCGCAGCTCTCGCCCAAGCAGATATTGGCGTGTCCCTGGTGTCGGGAACAGCTATAGCCATCAACTCGGCTGATACCGTTATACTATCCGGCAGTTTGAGGGGCTTGTTGCAGACAATCACGGTGTCGCGTCTGACCTGGCGTCGCATCGTGTTGAGCCTCACTTGGGCGCTGTCGTACAACGTCTTGGCCGTGCTCTTTGGATCTGGGCTCCTTGTTGATATCCGCGTACAGCCTCAATGGGCTGGATTGGGTGAATTCGCCTCTCTCGTGCCAGTGCTGGCGATTGCTCAGTCTTGTCGCTTTTTCAAGTGAAGAAGCAGAAAGCAAAGAAGAATTTCGATAACAGTAGAGGATTCACTTCACGTTTCTACACATGGAAACCAAAATGTCGCTATCCTGATTGTAGTTTTTATATGTACAGTAGGCTTGATATGTATGTTCCTTCAGGCTCAGTTTTTTCTGGTTTGGAAATGTAAAACAATTTTTGAAGGTCCTTTGTCGAGCATTCGCGTTAATCACAAGTCCGTGGCATCTTAACTTCGACCTTCGCTTTTTCTTGCTGCTTGAAGGTCGCTCTCGGTACAGGAATACATATGATCCTTGTAACGATTTTTTGTGGCAATATCGCCATAACCAGAATATGGCCCGAGAGCTGTTATTAATGAAAAAACGTCTTCTGAACTAGTCTTAACCAAGTCTAAGCTACTGCTTGTTAGTTCCATCGAGCCAGAAGTTTGTCTTTAGGTAGTAAGATGTCTGGGAACTCCTGAACCGTGAGTACGTGCCATGTGCTGCGCCAAGCCTTATCTGCACTACCAATTCTCTCCCTCTCTCGTTTTACGTTTGGTGTCTTTTTAACCTGAAAGAATTTCTGACATCGCTATGGCTAGCAGTGATGTCGATAGTTGCTGCGGTCTCCCTGACTGTGGTGTCCGCAGGAGCGAGGACTCTTGCCGCAACAGTGACTCTCGTGCGGCGGTCCCGACCCCGAGTATAGAAGAAACCAATCAGCCATGCTCCTGTTGTTCCGGTGGCAACAGTCTTGAAATTGATGATACGCCGGCAGTCCAAAGCAGAGTCGATTGCGCTGCAAACGCGGCCGAGTCGAAGCAGCAAGTTTTCATTCGTGAGGTTTGATAGATGTGAAGTGCGCTACTAATATTAGCGATGTATACCAAAGTAGACATGAATCTTGTGAAATTTGATCAATCAAATGTCAAACTCTCAGATGTCTCACTCCGGTATTTATAAAGAGAGGGACCTCAAAGCGCCTGCCCAGAACTTTGTCCATGACCACCATGACCACCTTACAACCTACCCTGCAATATGCAGTTTTGAGACCTAGATTACCGCTGGAACTCATGGATAGAATAGTTGACACTATTTCCAATGATGTTCCCTCCCTCACAGCTTACGCATTATCCTCTCGCCAACTTGTCCACCGCAGTCGCTATCACCTATTCCGTGCCATACACTTCGATTTCATCCCACATCGATCGTTCAATCGCTGCGAAAATTTCTTGGAGAAGTGCCAAAATGTGGCGCCACTTGTAAGGAGTCTTACCTTGAGCGAAAATGCCCTCCAGGCCTCCGAACCACAGCTGCCTACCATCTTTGCAATGATGAAGAACTTGACGTCCTTGCATCTTGTCAAGGTGGACCTAGTTGGCATTAATATCATTTGGCCTGAGGTTGAGGAATTGGAGATGAAGCATTGTTATGTGACGAACCTTGGCACCTTCCTCGGCGGGTTCCACAAATTAAACAAGCTAGCGCTATGCGATGTATACATTTATGAAGAGACATCTTCATCATCTGAAGTTTCTCTTAAGCTTAAAGAATTAGTGATTACCCCAGCCAACACCCAATCAGACATGAATACCATCATGTGCCTCCTCCCGCTCCTCTCCATGCCACCTCATATTCGACGGCTTACCTACCCAATTTACCATCCGGAGCAGAACATCCCACAATACAACGTGATTCCTTATACGCACCTGGATGAGTTATTTCTGGTGGGAGTCTCCGAGCCAAAGATACCCGTTCCGGATATCCAAAACGTTGCCAGGCTTCGTTTGCTCGTGATCACACCCTGGCACTGGGATGTGGCAGATGGATGCAAAAACTACGATGAGCTAACAGATTGGCTCATACGCCTGCTACACAAAGCCCAAGGGGGATGCTTAAAGGAGGTCCAATTGGAGTATGACCTGATTGGCATATCTGGGAGTCAGAACAAGTGGGCAGAGCTCGATGCAGTTCTATCGAAGATGGAATTGAGCAAGGTTGAGCTCGTGTTCAGCGCAACCCCAGAAGAGTGGGACAGAGAAGGAGAAGAGAAAGCCGAGTGGAAGCCGGAGGGATTGATGTTCGAATCTGCTGCGTTCTTTGAACAAGTTAAAGGGCGCGGGTTGTTGACAGTCTCCAGAAGATACTTAAGTTAAGTTTGTATGTTTGCTACTATCTAGACGCTGCTATTGCGTTTTGGACATTGAATCAGCTGCATATAAGATACGAATAATACAACTTGTGTTTTTCATTATCATGAATCAGAACATATATATCAGTGAATATGCTGAAAGGTTATGAGTCACAGCTGCGGGTTTCAACCACCTTTCATGATCTAGGATCGCAACAAGACTAAACCAACAGCGAACACCTAGCAGTCCTTGTCTTCGATTCGACGAAAACACATCACCATTTGAAGGCGTCGAAATTTGTGTTTGCTGCAACCTGTGGCACTCCAAGCGAATTGGTTGAAGCCGCGATGAGAAGGCCAGTGAGAGCTGATTCGGCTGTTCCTGTAAACAAAATCAATCCGGCTGCCACTGATGGGTAGTCAATGTCTGGATTATCGCACCATGTAGATCACTGCTGGCAGAAGCCGCATTTACAGCCTCGATAAGTTTGTCCGAAGCATCGCTCGGTATCGTGGAGAGTAGTCCCATCCGGGGGAAGTCCACAGAGGGGTAGGACGGATTGCCATATTGAAACGAGGACAAGGCACTACAGCCAGTGTGTACATTAAACTGGGATCAATAACCAACGCTGACGGAAGACAAATCTTTTCAAAAATGGATCTCCAAGACACCAGCTGTAGAGATAGCTTTCATCGAGGACAGGCGTGTCAGTGACGGCAAGATTCGCATTACAGATGTCCATAGTATTAGGATATGCTTGGACAATAAAGTCTCGCGGATCAATATGTGATATCTTTCCTCCGATCTGGAATGCGAGTGCATGGGGAGTGGAGCAACAGAACTCTGTCCCAACCAGCTGGGAGTAGATTGCATCTATGACATCCGAAGGGCCGCGTATGAGTTTCCCTTGCTAGTTTTTATGCCAAGGAAAACATGGACGACGTTCCAATACACTTACGATATCAACAAGACCAGAGACTGTGATACCCGAAGAAGCGAGAGAGGAGTTATTCAATTCAAGTCCGTCAAGGCATCAATGAAGAATTCCCAGGTAATGGGGTATTTCTAGGCATGGGTGTGTGGGTGGCGATCATGGATGATAAGTCTAGGTTCGACATACCTCATTCGGAGCACCTGTTGGCCCGGCCAGACCACGTTCTTCGCTGGAACATGAGCGAATGGGAACCCAAGTGAGACTCATTCTTGATACCAGCGGGAAGCTCTCCGATGCTTAACTGTCCAACGTTACCTCCTCGAGATATTGTGTTCCGTTGCAAGGTCACAGTGAACATCGGGGCGTTTAAGTCTGCCATAGCTATGAGCCGAGCAACGAATGGGCCCATGGAGTGTACGAATTAGAATGATCCAATTGCTGACGCTGAGGCCCAATATGGCTCGTGAGGGCAGAAAACGCAGGAAGCATGGCGTTGAGGCCTGGAAGAGAGCGTGTTCTAAAGTTTCCTTAGCATTGTTGGCGACTTCTAGCAGGTAGTACGTCTTGACGTTGGAAAAGCGATGTGTGCTGGTAGAAGAAAATGTCTGACCAGATGAAACTGTATAGAAACAATTAGGAACGGAAGAAACGTAGGGCAGAGACAGAGTTGAAGGGGAAACCAAGACCGAAAATCCCTGCTGCGCCTGTATCGAGTACACTCATACTTGTATCATTTATCAAGGCAAAATATTAGTCATCGAGACGCAATCCCGCCGGTGAGACTGTATCTTGTCCTATGGGGTCAAAGGCATAGGTTCCTGTCCGTAAATTGCCGTAAAACAACTGGGCTTCAAGACCTGTCGACGAAAAGCCCGTTTGAGGGTATAGCGAGACATCTGTCACATAACTTCCAGATGTGCAAGCATTCGGAATAACCCACAAGTCAGAGGAACCAGTATCTACAGATCAAAAAGAGATAAATAGATCAATGTCTATTACGATTACAGGGATGTACCCGGCACTAGTGGTATAGAGGTGTTCCCAATGGTCACCAGGACATAGGTATTTATGTTGATGATATGTTAATATTACGATGAGAACTACGATGAAAAGTACTTACACGTCAAAATCATCACCCAAACCAATGGCATCGGAAAGCTCATCACGATTTTTCAACAGCGGCCCATGATATTCTTGTGTCTGTCTGAATATCGGCATGTGTATCCCGCTGCTTGTTCCGTCCTTTCTGCGATCCTTACTATCCCAGTCCTGGTTTTAGCCTGGTCTGCCGGTCACAAGAGCCAGTTCATCCTTCGTGGTAGGACACTACAGAGGCGCGTTCGTCTCGAGCACGTATTCAGGATACAGCGGATCGGATTGCTCAGCAAATCGTTCCCATTGTACTTGGTGTCGCTTCCATCGCGTTCCTCGTGTGGACGTTAGTGCTCACATATGCGAGACACGAGTGCTCAGGCGAAGCGGTCGCAGATGGGCTCTCCTATGCTGTTGCGGTCTTAGCCTTGTCATATCCATGCGCCCTCACCTTATGTGTTCCTCTTGTCATTCTCTATGCACGGATCGCGTCCCAAAAGCCGCCATTTTCCCTGCTCTTCAGATCATCCGCTGCTCTACAGCATGCGCGTATAGTAACGCATGTTATTTTCGACAAGACGGGGACCTTGACGATAGGGAAGATGAGAGTAGCCGAAGCAGTTTTCTGCGAAGATAATGACATATGGATTACAGGGGTTGCTGAAGGGCTGATCAAGGCTCTGGTTACGGGATCAGAACATCCTGTTTCAGCTGCTGTGGCCAGATACTTGCCTGCGCAAAGTGCTTTAGTGGAGGAGCTTGATGATGTAGAGACTATTGTGGGGGGAAGGCATTCAAGCCAATTGAAATGGTTCTATCGTTCGTGGAGGAAGCGTTGGCTGGTGCGCTGTGCAAGATGTTGATTGAGTAGCCACCATGCTGGACGCCGGAAAGAGCGTCTTCGCTATCACGGTTGACCGTGTCCTCCTCACCGCCTTCGAACTGGAGGATAATATTCGTCCTGAGAGCACCGAGGTTGTGTCATCTCTGGTGGCGCGAGGGATCTCAGTATCCATGCTCAATGGCGACCATCAGAAAGCCTTCTGGAGCGCTTTCATTAGAGGTCTCCCTCCTTCTGAGAGGTCGCCAGCTCACAAACGCTCCGTGCTTACCGCCATGCAGGCTGGTCTGACCATCATACATCACTTCGGCGATTACTGTGTGGCTAGAACCGAGATGCAGGAGTTTGTTGACATATTTGATTGGTTAGAGGATGTATTCGGTGAGCTGTGCATATAGACGATTCGACAAAATATACCATGTTATCGGCGTCATTGACAAGTAATGGAGCCTTAACCGCTTTTGTGGGACATCAGGCCCGTACTTTAAAACGACATCCATCATGTTGCGATAGACCCTGCACGTTCAGTGGCCAAATAGAGTATATTCGACGTGAGGAGTATGTAGAATTTCTAACGATCCAGAATGTGTCAGATTAAGTAGGCAGTCATACAACGAAGGTCACTCTAGCTGATAGCAGTCTTGACGTGCGTGATGGCTAACAGCATACCTAGTGGAACAAGCGTAGGAACCTGAGTTCACAGCCCGAGGCGAGGGTTCACGAAACAAATAATCCTTTAAATATATTTGGCACCACGATTATTAGATATATGTAGTCAGGGTAGCGCGGCCGAGTCATACTATGCTACGGGGCACGACCCAAGGAAGCAGTGAGCCATCCATCGATAACGATCCGAGTCTCGGTGACTGCTCTCAGCCCGTCCACAGTGTAAATGATGTTCGGCCTCGGCTGCATAAAAGGAGCCGTGTTGAACGTCCTTGAGAGTCGCCGACCCTTTCTAGCCAACAGCATGGGCCTCAGGGAAAAAATCCGGATGATAATGGGGTATGGGGACGAACGATGACGAGGCGTCTACAGAGCGGAAACTTGACGCAAAGTACTTGAGTGAGGAAAAAGGACATAGCGCTAGAATTGGGACTGAAAGGCTCTTCAATGTCATTCTTGAGAGAATATTAATTTAGACATAGAACCGTTGATATCGACCGACATTAGAATCAGATGAATATGAGAAGATTGTGGTTCGGAATCAAAGAGGAGGACCACCGCAGTCGATCATCTCCGTTACGTTACATGTACAAATTTCCTTCATTTACTGACTACCTTACAACATAGAACCCTTCACCATCATTTAATCCACTTTCAAAGGCGTCGTCCGGAGGTAAGGCTACGGAAACGGAATGTCAGGTTACCGGTTACTCTATGAATGGATAAAGAACACACATAGTGGACCTTGTGCTGAGGGAACAAGGTTTTCGCCTCCTCATTGTTAACACTAGCGTGGACGATAACATCTTCACCCTTGTTCCAGTTAACCGGTGTGGCGATACGGTATTTATCGCCCAGCTGGATGGCATCGATGACACGTATGATTTCGTCCTGAGAACAAGATACGTCAGATTCAAGTACGAGCGATGGTCAGACGTAAAACGCACAAAGTTTCGTCCGGCAACAGCAGGATAAGAGATGGTCAGGCGGATGACCTTTTTAGGGTCGATGATGAAAACCGTACGAATCTAAGTTCAATGTGTCAGTATGAAAGACGCGTCAGACACGCAAGTGGCAACGTACAGTGAATGGCAGTCCCTTTGCATCCCTGTTGGTAACATCTTGGTAATCCAGCATGTCGTACAAGTAGGAGATTTTGCGATCATCATCAGCAATCTGAGCCACATCAGAAGGCGCCAACTTGGAGTGAATACAATACTCACGATGGGGTAATCGACGTAGGTAGGACCGGTTGTTTTTCCACCATACTCTTCGATGTCTTTAATCCATTGGTTGTGCTCCTCGAGACCGTTCGCGGAGATACCGATAACCTTGACGTTGCGCTTGGCAAAGTCGGGGGCACGGCGAGCGACTTCACCGAGCTCAGTTGTGCAGACAGGAGTAAAATCTCCTGGGTGGGAGAAAAGGACGCCCTATACATGTATTAGTCCCGGTGTCACCACAAGGGTACCAAGTCGAGACACACCCAAGAGTCGCCTAACCACTCGTGGAACTTGATTTTGCCCTGGGTGGTCTCTGCCTCAAAATCAGGGGCGATGCTGCCAAGTCGGAGGGTTTGATGCTGGTCGGCCATTGAGTTTGGATACGGTGTATACAGGTCTAGGGGTGGGTTTATATATTATTATCATCTCACCATAATGACGTGATTTCGACATTGACTGATTCAGATTCGTACTATTACTATCACACTTTGGTGTGAATATAGACCCTGTAAATATGACACTACTTGCCGAAAGTGGGCTGTTCCTCATTCACTGAGGTGCGGGGGTTCTGACCAAAATCATCAGCAAGACGGAAGTAAATGAGCTAAGACTTGCCAAGAATGATCATTTAATAATGAAAGGTTCTATTTTAGGGGCGATTGATGCCTGGAGGAAGGACCAAGATACGTAAGGAAACGGTTCACGTTCATTTCCATATTCTCAGATTTATACATAAGCTCATCATTCAGATAGGTATGCCTCGGACCCGAAACAAATTCATTGACAATGAATAGTTGCAGCGTCCGAGCATGGTTAATTCTAACCAGGTGACAGATGATCCACCCGAGTTCACTGCATTCAGAATCCTTGGTCACAAGGCGCAATTCTCCCTGGAAAGAGTGTTCAAACTAGGGTCGGCGGTTAGGTGGAGGGCCCCGATATGGACGCTGAAGTGGCATATATGGAGTAAATTGAGGTCGATGCAAGGACGGCGACGGAGCTGTATACCGAGGAGGATACGGAAGATGACCATGAGGGCGCGCTGGAAGATGGGCCTCCCACACTTTCGGTTTCCCCATGTTGTTCGATGGCTCTGTCTGGGACTGGCCCTTCTTGTGCCGCTTGCTGAAGGGTTCGACTTCACCATCCTCCCGTTTCCGTTTCTTCGCTTCCAAGTACTGGGGAAGTGAAGGCTCTCTTCGGAAACGCAGGAGGTCGATAAGATTTTCGTTGGCCGCTTTACAGCACGCCGCAATCTTGGCGTCAGACTGATTGCGATAACGCGTGGGCACCGAAAACTCTCGAAGATCCCGCTGGCCTTTGGTCGGAGACAAGTTGACTGTCATTGTGCACGACCATGCTAAGACATCGAATAAACTGACTGGTCTGTGTCAGAGAATATAATAAGCTTACCATCCCGTTGATTCTTGTACTCAAAGGTGGGCTGCTCGTCGTTTGAGGCCTGACACTCCTTGGTCAATTTCGGCAGAAAGCTGTCTTTGATTCTCTTCATCTCTGGCGTAATCTTGTTGATCTCTTTCGTTACCTCCTTTAACCAAACCCCCACACCCTGAGACACAGCTATAAGGGCTACGGCAGTCTTGGATTCGCCTCGTTTTTGAAAACGTGCGTCCACGATATATGATTTGCATTGTTTAGGATCCGGACGGTCGATTCGGAGGAGACAACCTGACACTAGCAATAGAATAGGCGTACTGAAAACATAAGGAATTGAGAAACGCACGACTATTCTCCGTGAACGGCAAGTATTCAGCTTGTAACTGACTACCACGTGTCGACTGGATGGTCTGATTGAGCCAACCAACGGCTTGAACTTCTGACACGTTTTGCTTTGCCAGTGAAGGCTCGGGAAGAGGGCGAGGAAGCAAATTATAGAATTCTTGAAGGGACACCTGTCCAACAGGAGGTGGTGCTGGGAACGAAGCGCCCCCAGTGAATTTCAAAGCACCTTCTGCAATGGCCACTAGTGCGCACGCAGCCTTAGCTTCGGTGAAGCCCTTATACAGTGCGGCGGTGGAGTATACACGGAATGAATGCAAAGTCGCAAGGATCCGGAGAGCAGCACCGTGACCTGCAAGATAAGATGAGCGATACGACAAGAAGGCCTTGTATTGACTTACGCTCTCCGTCCTTGGCAGTAACATCATACCACTTGACCAAAAGATTACTCTCCTCGCACCAATCCTCTACCGCTTTGACTCCCGGGTCCTTTTCAGGGACCATATTATCGACCTTGTCCTCATTCTCCAACAAAGCGAGATGTTTAGAGAGCTTCGACTCTCCTTCAGCGATAAATTGAAGTGCATCATGCTCGATTGCCCTCTGGCACACCTGCGCCTTTGCTTCCGTTTTTCGGGTAAAAGTGGCATCCGACTGGTAGCTTCTCATCGAACCATTCGGCCGTGTTATCGTGAGGATACACTGCTTATCTACCAGGGATAGTCAGAAACGAAATAGAGAGGCAAGCCTAGAGATACGCACTTGCATTCGTTTCCTCCTTGAGATATTCAAACTTGAGCACCCCCGTGTTCCCAAAGACTTTCTGGCATGTATCGTGTAGGGTCCGATTCGCATTTACTGATATCTGTTCTTCGTCCACAGCAGGCTTCTCTGCCGTAGAAAAATGGAGAATCGTGTACGAGGCATCGGGGACGTCTGGTGGCGGTTTATATGGCAGGGTTTGGAATTCATCAAGTGTAAGGCCTCCGATGGAGGCAAGATTCCAGGAGATGGCATCCAAAGTTTCAAAGATGCCCATCGAGAGATTCCATCGAGGACGGTACAATAGACGAATCTAACCCTAACCATATGATCAGCATTTTTGAATTATTTACAACAAAAATATAGCAAAAAATCAGAGCCTATACTACAAGGATGCTCTATGGACGGTGGTGTTGATACAAATTGTGTCTCTTCAATGTGAATCAATCCTATCATACGTGCAAATGCTTATCGTTCCTCCAGATCTCCAGGCATCGTTGCCACAATCCCAGCTCCTGCGGCTACAACACCTAATCAACGACAACACAGGATGCATTTAAACAGAGCATTACCTTTCCCATACGACCCATCATGCTAATGATTATCAGAACGTATGCACCTCGGAATCAAGCCTAGGCACTCACCAACTGATCATTAGAGCCATGAGCCTGCGAAAACTCAATCGTTTGCTCTCTCAAACCAAGATCCGAGATGTCAACGTCGTTACCTACCTGGCTACGAACGACTGGAAATCGACTATTCGAGGGAGTACTAGTACTGTTGAACACAAGACTATCCGCTACAGCGCTATTGAGCTGCTCACGGAGAGCCGGTCGAGTGTTCAAACTACAGTGAACAACATTGAGTATGGTCTTGCATGGAGGTATAATTTGAAAGAGCTTACATGGCCACTACATGAGATGCGACGTTGAATCAAGAAAAGGCAGCAAACGAACAAGAGGACGCACGCATCGTGATAACATATATCTTGTTTATACACAAGTGTGTGGGCATCCTGACACTTGGCGTAACTATCAGGCAGCTGGATCGAAAAATGGCAACGCACCAGTGCAAATCCGTCTGTTCCACGCTATACATAATCAGCGTTAGAGTCTGTACGACAGTCACCAACAGTCCCCGGTTGATGATATAGGTGAGCATTTTTTGGATAACATTATTTGTTCTGAAAGTTCATTTATAGGTGAGTTAGACACCCAATGATTGAGCCGCGCTTACCGAGAGATCGCTGACCGGTTCTGGGAAAGATTCCAAGACAAGGCGATTGTAATAAGGATATCTGCAAGGGCCGCGGAGCCGTTGAACGCTGATATAGTTCCCTGCGGGAAGTTTAGAACATGCATGCACATGGTAGTCGGGCTTACCACTCTGTCCTTTTTACTAAGTCCCGCGAAATTGTCGTCTTGAATTTGCGCAACAACAAAAGCTAGACAAGGGTATCAGAATGTTCTCTTTTCAAATAGTCTCATAGCACTCACCAGTACACGAACCTGATTGCATCCAAAATAAGGAGTAATGCTCGGAAATCGAACATAAACTCACCAAAACTTCCCAGCGCTAAAAACGTCTGAAAGCCCATAAATAAGGAGAAATGTAATATATACGGACTCACAATGACGGCAGGAACGAGCCAGTTTTCAGAATTGACTAAAAGCACATCTAAGTCAACTCCGTCTCCGATTGCCTGCCTAACCCGACTCACGTTTATATATTCTGACAACAAAGAACAGTTCGACGCTGTAGCAATACACTATTCAGCCTATTGTGTTAACAAAGCGACCAGAACACCTACATCAAAACAACGACAGCGGTCATCATTATCTCTGCGTCGAATGAACTGCCAACAAGGTCATCAAACGAGTACACGAACACTACAGCCGCTGCTTACTGGATGATAATCTCCATTTGATCCGTATTCCCAAAGTTATCAATCT
This sequence comes from Guyanagaster necrorhizus, assembly GCF_019112545.1. Classification (NCBI taxonomy): domain Eukaryota; kingdom Fungi; phylum Basidiomycota; class Agaricomycetes; order Agaricales; family Physalacriaceae; genus Guyanagaster; species Guyanagaster necrorhizus. The sequence goes on from NW_025064933.1 coordinate 203,533, forward strand.
AAAACGCCTCCATTAGCACGCTTTACGAGAATGACAAAACCTAGGTCCCTCACGAGGTAGTGATGCAAAATCTGTGTGTTAACACCAGTCACAGCAGCGTCCATGGCTCTGTCATGAGGTTCAAGAGAAGCAAAGCAAAGATTTGGACCAGGTTACGCACACTAGAAACACCACCTATAAACACCACCGGCATTTAACGGGAAGGTCGTATCTCGCTGAACAGGCAAGACTCACTAGTGAACGCATAAGCCATCCATCTGTATTCGCGTTGAGGTAGTTCCAGGCCTGTACGATCGTTATACCAAAAAGCCTGTCATATTCCAAGTCAGTCAGCGTAAGGGAACGGGAATCCTCAATAATCACGCAGTCGAAAGAGCGTATCCTGAAAAGAAAGTAATGTGACCCCACCCCACCACCGATACTGCGGCGGTACTCACCATAATACAACCCGTCACCCACCCCAGAGACGTTTATGCTAACGTGCCCAATGGGACATGCGTCTGACGCTGACATAGCAAGGGAGGGCATGAACATCCCAACGGCATTTATATACCCTTGACCGCACCATCAATCGGAATCAGAAAATGCCTGCGCATGAGTGTACGGCAAAACGATGCATGGCAAGGTGGAACTCGAATTCTCCGTATGGCTGTAGACGCTATTGAATGCCGGTTATACCGAGGCAGTCTGGATGTCTGGATTTTCCAAGGAAATCACGGCTACCGGAGTAGGTGCATGTCCGTTGTATCGGAGCCGGTCCTTATATGGATCCCGGAATGTTGGTGTGAAATTTACAACCGCACTGACGCAATTCTATTGCCCACTTCCAGGAATGACCGTGGTGGCAAGGATATACCAGCGATAGTGGTCCTCATGGAGTCTGCACATAAATGTTCCGAGGATCCTCCGCCATTTCCCTGAAGACCTAGTTATGACAATGGGCTAAGCTCAACATACAAATCGCTTATCTTATTGCTGCATAGCCAACTGCATTGGCAATACAATCCTCCCGGCTATCTTCATCCATCGTCAGCTGAACGCAACAAAGAATCTAAAATTGATACGTACCCGTCCACCGAGTAAGAGTAGGTAAGAATTGAAATCATGAATGGATGGATCGTACCTTATCATGTCCGCGCTCAAGAACCGATACACCTCTCAAGGCTTCGTGATCGTCCCCGATCTCGTTTCACCGTCTGATCTCCCTCTACTGCGAGCAGCGTGTGAAGACGTCGTGGAACGTACGCGGCGCGGGCATTGGGCGCTCCGCCGAACGGTTGGGAAACAGTTCCCGCCGTATGATGCGGATAACGATGACTCTTGGGGCGTGCAGATGCTCATGCACCCCGAGCTGGGACATCCTATCTTCGCACAGTGGTACACATCCGATGCTCTGACTGATGTGGTGAAAGAACTGCTAGGCTGCGAAGAAGGGGATCTGCAGATGGGTGAGTTGAGGTAGATGACGCTTTGATGATATTGATGCAGTGTGCGATAGAGCTGTTCAACCTGTTGATCAATCCCGTCTCGCGTGATTTTGCTCTGAGGTGGCATCGGGATGACGTGAAGGGAGACGCTAGTTTCGAAGAAGAAAAGGCGGCGTTGGCTCTCTGGAACCACGGGGTACGACATTAGGGCTCCGTACTGGATAGCTCACCGTTGCCGCAACTTAGGTCCAATGGAACACGTAGGCTCCAATCACCCTCGAAAACCACCTGTCTCACCACCTTTTGCTGGAAGCGCACTGTACGAAGATGCCTGTCTTTATGTTGTTCCGGGTTCGCACAGCGTCCCACGAACTCCCGAACACCGAATGCACTCTACCACGATGGATGCACCTGTAAATCCATTCGACATGCCCGGTGCTGCCACTGTGATATTGAAACGTAAGTTCTTACCGCTGCTAGAACAAAGAAGGCTCACCGCTGTAGCCGGAGACACCGTCTTCTACAATAACAATATCCTTCATCTCGGTACGTACAGCTCCAAAGCTAAACGTGCTACGCTTCACGCTTCTATGGGGGACGTCCGCGGCGGTTCCGTGCGTGCTCGCAACGTGCTCCAACATGAGTTGAGTTGGATGAAAGAGAATATCTTCCGTGATGGTTTGACCGATAAGGGAAAGGCGATGCTTGACCGACTGATTGAAACGCAGAAGAAGAATGAAGGTATTACGATTGGATATTCTTTGGATAACTAAATCGACCGCAGGCGTCGTCTCCAAAATTCATAGCATGTACAACAGACGACAATCCTACACGTGTGTAAGAAATGAGTAAATGACAAAGCAAATGTAAGAATCAGAGAACCATATTATACAGTAATTTTGTCTAAACCAGACGTGCGTCCAAGAAGATGCTATCATGCTGTTGCCTCAGTCCCGACGAGAGTTTCTGCCTGTACATGGCCGGATCCTTCAGCGGGTTCGGGAGAGCCATCAGCGTCGGCGTCCGAAGTTTCGTCGAGTCCTGAGCTTGGGGCAACGGGCTCTGTATCATTAAATTAGCAAATGTTCACAACGGAAACCATTATCGCTCACCCTGCTCTTTGATATCTTCCCCATTGGGAATCTCTTCGTTTTCTATGCCAAAGGATAAGCAGGAGGACAAGCCAAAATATAACTACGCACCTTTGTTCGAGCTTCCATAACTTGATGAAGCCTTGCTCTCCTCATCATCAGCCTCCTGCTTTTTCACGGGGGAGGTCCCGGATTCCCCTTCCGCCTCTCCCTCTGGTTCTGCTGCCGGACATGCCTCAGCCCCGTTTACATCCCCAGGCCTTGTTCGCCTAATCCTAGGAACAACGACGCCATCGAACTGAGACGACCGGCTGTTGGGAGCAGAGACCTTCTTCCTCGACGTCTTAGCCTTGACGGGGGTCTTTGCTGAAGCTTTTGCCTTTGCTGCTCTGGTTTTGGCTGAAATTTTCTCAGTTGGTTTAGTCTTCCTGCTACTCCGACGAGGTGACTCTTCAAGAGCGGTAGTGGCACGTGTACGACGAGGAGTAGAGGTGGGTTCTGCGTCTGATGGACGACGACGCTTGGCGCGAGATTTTGGGAGAGTTTCTGGTTCCACATCTGCCGCGTCACTCTTGCGCTTACGACTGCGCGCCGAAACTAGTTCGATAGCTTGTAAATCCTTGATTTTTTGCAGGGCTTTATCCACTACAAAATAGGTCAAAAACAGAGGCAACAACTGAAGGCGACAAGTCTTACGGCCGATTTCGTGGATAAGTTGCAGGTGAGAAAGTATGGTTTCACGTTTTCCAATATATCCTATGCCGATGTCGCGAGAGATGGCGCGCAGCGTCTCTGCTTTGAGGGAATCCCAGGGAAATTTGGCAGACTTGGACATCGTGGTTGCAGACAACGGACGACAACCTAAACAAGGTTTTGGTGTCAAATAATCGGTCAAATATCTTACGTCATGTTTGTTTGAGCCGGAACCCATGACTAAAACTGGTACGAGGTAGTTTTCTTACCTGACCTTTTGTTACCGTCTCCTGTCATCGCCCTGAGTGCGTCGTGCACGTATTCTGTGTATTCTGGCCAACGACGACGGTCCAGGAGCTTTTTGTCGAGGTGCATCAGAGACAGAATAGTGAGTAGTTGGTTGGCTGTGTACCGGCACCTCTCGCTGACCACGATTCTTAGCAGGCTAATGACTGCCCGCGACGTTGTGAACCGGTCCTTCGTCACCCTATGGAGCTCCTTCAAGGCAGCCGTGGGCCGCCTCGACAAATCTCTGTCGCCCAAAGACACCTTTACCCGTCTCCAAAAGCACGAATTCACGTTCACCGACAGCATCTATGTCGTCCATGTGATCCTTGCTGCGTTTTGGTTATTGTTCATTCCTAGCCTCATTCTCAAGTTTCTCATACCCATTGCCTTTGCTATCATGCTTTTGATACCCCTCACCTGCCAATTTTTCCTTCCCGCCATACCAATATTCACCTGGATCCTTACCTTTTTTGCGTCAACGTTTATTCCAAACGAGTGGAGGCCCAGCATTTCCGTTGTTCTTCTGCCCACTCTTGAGTCAGTTTTGTTCGGGGCGAATATTTCCGATATTCTGACACGATTTACTCATCCCGTGCTTGACATCATCGCCTGGATTCCGTACGGTGTCGGACACTTTTCCATTCCCTTCTTCGTTGCTGCATTCCTATGGCTTTTTAGAGCCAAGGAGGCCCTCCATTTCTGGTCAAGCGCGTTCGGGTACATGATGCTTGTCGGGGTCCTCATCCAGATCATCTTCCCTTGTGCCGCGCCTTGGTATGAGCTGATCTACGGCCTGACCCCAGCCAACTATGGTATGAAGGGATCCCCGGGTGGGCTCATCCGTATAGACCATATGTTCCATGGCAGCGGGTACACAATATCCTTCTCCAATGCGCCTGTCATCTTCGGCGCCTTTCCCTCTCTCCACGCCGGGGGCGCAACGATGGAAGCGTTGGTCGTTTCTCATTTCTTTCCCCAAACTACTCGTTTCGCCTGGGTCTATGCCGGCGTGCTGTATTGGGCTACCATGTATCTGACGCATCACTATCTCATTGATGTCGTAGTCGGCGCCTGCCTCGCCACCGTCACCTTCTACCTCTTTCTCCCTGACAATCTCAAAGGTTCAGGAGCGATCGCTGGCCCAGGAGAACTCACAACTTATGGACAGAGGTCCAAATACGATATATATGATCTCGAGGCACCGCGGAGAACGGCAGCAGGGGATGTCATGGCAGACGCAGCGGCAGATTTTGATCTCAGTGAGAGCTCACATGCTTCGGACGATGAGGAGATGGACATCACGTATCGATCGCCGCTCCCCGGGGCTACACCCACGAGTGGAGCTCCTTTTATTATAAATTACGGCGCTGGGACGATCGAGGTGGGCCGAAAGAAGGGCCATCGGCATACAGCTAGTATTGCTAGTCTTATAAGAGGCAACGAGAGAGGTGGGGAGGATGGCTGGAGTTCAATAGGTGGCAATGGCTTTGTGATCCCACCTATACCAACGCGCGGGGCGAGGGACTAGATTTCTGTGTTCTATATATCTCGTACGGAACTTTTTATACAGCTGAGGTAATGCCCAATGCACTTATTTATTTCCACTCTTCACTCTTCGCGCGCGATGTTACAGGGTTCTGACAGTCTGGTAATTTCTCGGGATAGTTCTCCAGGTGCCTCTGTTCTGAATCGCTGTTGTCTGTCTTCTCTGTACATGGAGGGTATAACGAATCAAAGTATGGTTCCTTGCTTACAGCTTCCAACATGCTTCCAACTAGTATTTCTTTTAGGAGATCGGTGTGCAGTATCGGTAAGTATATCGATTGATACCGTAACTGAGCTTGACGCCGTAAGGAATGTCGCGCTGTCTGCCTGGTAGCGTGTCAGTGGTAGAATAGGTCCTGATTTATGATGCCACCGTGAGGAAGCGTAACAACTGATATATAGTAAGTGCTTTATTGCGTAGAAGGATCGGCTTTTCAAGTTGAATGCTAGGCAGTTCGGCTCGTGGTGTATGTTGGGACTGTAAAGAAGGACTAGGTTTGTGCCTGCAGCAGCCGGCTTCGTCTCGTAAGCGGGCGGATGTAAGGAAGAAACAGCATTCCCCGTCTTGTCAACAAACGGCAAGTAGACTCGGATTCGGATTCATATCTAAACCATCATTGCTGCGGTCTCCTTCAACAACAATGCCTTCCCCGCTGCGAACACTAATTTTATCCTTCGAAAGCATTGGTGAGAAACTCGTTATTTTTCGTATATCCGCTCATCGTTCTTTTGGAAAGATTTTTGCGTGCCGAACGACGATGACGAGGACACGGCTGGCGGGCCTTCCTGAATTTCATATATTCGGTCGATCCTACGATAAGCTCGGCACAGTATTTAAACATACCCAGACTGGAATCTGAGTGCCAGGTAGAAGGGACCGAACGGTTTTCCAGGGCACTTTGACTTGACCGATTCATGTCATGGGGGGAATATGTGAGAATTGTTTAGTAATGCAGCAACTGGTCAAGATATATAGAAGAGGAGAGGTCGCACGTACTCTCTTACCAGCTACCATCATGGCTTTAAATCTCAGAAAGATTGGCGGCACCTTGACCAATCCCATCGGCTTTGGTGCTATGGGTCTCAGCGTTTTCTATGGGGCAGTAGACTCCGACGAGGAGCGTTTCAAGGCTAGCTAGCTCTCTTTCTACCCATACGAACGCTTGCTGACACCCAGTACAGATTCTGGATACTGCATATGAAAAAGGTTGCAGGCACTGGGACTCCGCCGACATTTACGGGGATTCTGAACTTCTCATTGGGAAATGGTATGCCAGCATTTACATTTGCAAAACGGACTGTGCGACCAACATGCACATACTCAGGTTCAAGCGGACGGGTAAACGAAACGAGATTTTCCTGACTTCCAAGTTCGGCATCACCGCTAATGGAGGTCGGGGCGATCCCGAATACGTTAAACAGCAATGTGCAAAATCCCTCGAACGTTTTGGGGTTGACTACATCGATCTGTACTATCAGCACCGGTATGTGATTCACTCAAATTGAGCTGCAGTCGCACCTCTTACCGTTGAATAGACCCGATCGTAACGTACCAATTGAAGTCGGTCCATTCTTTTCTTCCCGATAACCTCAATCTGACTATTCTTCAGCATACCGTCGCTGCGATGGCTGAGCTCGTTAAGTAAGTTCACAGTTTATAGATTGTTTCTTACTTGTACTGACGCCGAAATGCTCCGCCAGGGAGGGAAAAGTGAAGTATCTCGGCTTATCAGAGTGCACAGCCAAGGACCTTCGTCGAGCACATGCCATCTATCCAATCTCTGCCATTCAGGTCGAGTATTCTCCCCTCGCCCTCCATATCGAAGACCCGAAACTCGCGATCTTGCAAACAGCCAGAGAACTGGGTGTCACGGTCGTCGCATATTCTCCTTTGGCTAGGGGCGTCATCACTGGTCAATACAAGTCTCCCGACGACTTTGAAGAAGGAGATTTCCGTAGGACCATTCCCAAGTGGGTATCCTTGAGCTCGCCTGCTTGAGAGCGCAGCAGTGATGATGCGTTTACAGGTATTCCAAGGAGAACTTCCCGAAGATTCTTAATCTTGTTGATCATTTGAAGGCCATCGCATCAAAGCATAACGCGACTCCTGGTCAGGTCACCCTCGCTTGGATCCTTGCACAAGGTGACGATTTTGTCGTTATTCCTGGGACGAAGAAGATCAGGGTATTCGTGTCGTTATACCCCGTTGTCTTACACTGACTTGTTCCCTAGTATCTGGAAGAAAACCTGGGTGCGGCTAAGGTTAAGCTTAGCCAAGAAGAGGTTGTTGCTATTCGTAAACTCGCGGAGGAAAGCGATGTTCCTGGAGAAAGGTATTCAGAAGCCGGGATGGCAACTGTATTGAAGGCGACACCCGAGTTATCCAAGTAGCTTTAATCCGACGGAGGGCCGTTCACGAGACTAACGTTCATACCAATATATGTTTTCATTCAAGGGCAAAGACGCTTCTGGACCACTGGACTCCTCGGTCTGAATCTGCACTTGGATCTCATTATTAGGTGATCAAACGCCATTAAATATTAGCATTTATTGACGAGATCGGAGGCATGATCAAGCATGTGCTCCGAGTTGTGGTACATATAAGTATTTACGAACATCTAAAAACAATGGGATAAAATCCTCACAAGCTGATTATCATTATCTGCCCCAGAGCTGTGCCAGTGATGATGCATAAACGTATCCTGTGACCGGTAAACGCTATATCCTCATCGCCCTCAATGATATCAAAGTGGATGATGAAATGCTATGCTATGATAGAGGCTGTTCATTCGCAAAGCCCAACTTCGGGCTATTAGATCTGATGGTGGTGGTTCTCCAATTCAGCGGACCGGCGCTTTGCTGAAATGCTGGTGGGGATTTGCGTCACGGGGAAAACACGAGATACAAATTGATGGAGATGGAGATGAAGTTGCCACTCTCTGATAGGCGCTGGTCGTGGAGTGCCTTGGAGTACGTGCAGGTGCAAACCTGATATAAGGCTGTACGACGTAGAGTGCTCGTCTACGTCACTGCCACTTTTCATCTCTTTTCCTTAACCATCACTCCTTAGAGAATGCCCTCTGGTGTGGTGAAGAGCTTGGTGAGTGATGACAGAAAGTTTACCGTTCTACTCACGTTTCTATTGACTATCACTGCAGAATGTCAGTCACGGTTCCAAACTACTTTCCCAAATTTCTGCAGGATTTCTGGACATTGAACATGTGCGCCCACGTGTTCGCTTCCTTGAATCTCTAGTAACTTCTTGACAGTGATCATGGCTCAGTGCCTATGCACCGATACGATGTATATGCGAATGAACTCTCCGAGGTACATTCGCGTGGTATCGAGTCCGGCGTATCTATATTTCAAGACCTAATTCAGGAAGAATTATATACTGGGACTCAGCGAGCGCTTTCGGAGGCAGAGGCGTGTTTCTCCAAGCTGCAATATCGAGCTGAAGAAATCCTCTGCGAAATTATCCGTGCCATCCGCCTCCCTGAACCCAAAGGTGCCTACTCGAGACGATCTATTCCTCTTGACCCCTTGAAGTCTTGTCTCCTTATCAAATATCTCGTCTTCCTTCGCTTCAGGAACAGTCCCCAGTACTCTGAAATTGTGCATCAAATTCTATACGGCTCTGGAACAAAAGATAACCTGGATGTTGCACCGTACGGGTATCTATTCACCCAGGTGCGACGCAGAACCTTCTTCAAGTCCATTGCCAGATTTCTTGGTTCCGACTCCAACATCAAGTCCACGGCTTGGGTAGCCGATGAGACGCCTATCAGTCAAGACGTTATCAAAAACGCTATTGACACGTATTGCTGGGATGTTGCTGAGGAATCTCAGATCTTTGTAGGTGTCGCAGCTGACGAGAATGTCGAATTTCTATTGCCAGACGCGTGCTATGGCACACTGGATGAGAGTTTTGGACTCGGTGCTGGGGAGAAAAACGCGTAAGATCAGCTCGTGATTGGTATTGATATTCTTATTGATTTGGCAGTAGCCTGTGGGATTTCTTCTTCCCGATCCTTCCTTCTGTTGCTTTATACCTTCTCGGCAAGAGTGCCAAATCCACTCATCAACGTGCTACCGCAATCGCTCTTGACATCGAGGCCGAGATCGATGTTCACCTCCGCAATGCTATGATCCTCTCTGCGGTGCCCCGTATGAACCAGTCATCATCATCACCAAAGCTGTACTTTTCTTCCCTCTCTTCCATCACGCGTTCAATTTCGTCGTATGACGAATTCCGATGCAGATGGATTCCTGAACTCTTCGTGGACTACAGTCGGCTGAAGCAGCGATGCCGGCAAAAGTTTCTGCAAGAGAATGTAACGAAGATGCTTGTGGTCAGGGGCGACGTTGCTGTCACTGACCTGACAGATGACGTGACGATGATAGGCAAAGATGCGGTAGCATGTGGGGCTTTCAGCGATGTATGGAAGGGAAAGTGGTGGGATCGAGTGGAGAGGAAGGAAAGGACGGTGGCCGTCAAGTTTTTACGGCGAGTGATGGTGCAGGACGTCAAGGAGAAACTCTTGAAGAGACTGCAAGCAGAAGTGGTGACTTGGCATCATCTATGCCATAGGAATGTATCCCAGTTATACGGGATTGTGCAGACCGAGATGAGCGTGGGGATGGTTTCGGCGTGGTGCGAGCATGGGACTATCAAGCATTATCTGAAGAGCGTGAATCCAGGGGCAATTCGGATGAAACTGGTAGGTACTTTCTTCAGCTCTTCTTGTTATAGATTTCTGTTGACCACTGGATGTAGATGAGCCAAGTCGCATCCGGCGTAACCTATCTTCATGATTTCAAGCCTCCCATTGTTCACGGTGATCTGAAAGGGGTAGGTTACTCGGGTTGTCTTTATTCTCTCAAACGTCTCTTTCCCTCAATGACAGGGGAATATCTTGATTGACTGCCAAGGCTACGCTATCATAACTGACTTCGGTCTGAGCAAGGTTATGTCAGACTTCTCGACATCAGCTGGGATAGCATGTTCTTCGTTCTTTGCTGGGACAATGCGGTGGATGGCACCGGAGATGATTCTGGCCCTTGTTGAGGACGAGTCAGAGGCGAAGGTGCTGCGGGTCACCACGGCGACTGATGTGTATGCTTTCGGCTCGGTCTGTCTAGAGGTTTGTTTCATGTCTTCCATTTTTATTTCAAAACTTACCGACGTGTGCGTCGCGCCGGACAGATTATGACCGGCGCTCTGCCCTACCCATGTCGGAAGCATGACCCTGGAGTAATGATTGATATAATGAGAGGGATCAAGCCTTCCAGGGGCGCATCAATGCCTGATTCCGAGTCGTTTAATATGTTGTTGGATGCTTGCTGGAGACAAGAACCTGCGTTGAGGCCCAAGATGGGCGAGGTGTTAGAATGCTTGAGAAGGCTGGAGGCTGGAATAGGTTCGTGATTTGATTATACCCATTTTTATTCATTCTTTACGGAGCAGCTGCAGATTCTATCATCGTCTGATATCTTTCAGTGGCCATTTTACCCTGCCTGCGTATCCGTAGAGAAAGCCGTCCGAATTTGACTATGTCATCTTTTCGTCTATGAAATCCTTGTCAGTTTCACCTTTCCTCGGCTCACAATTGATAAGTCTTCCTACGACAAATAACAGACGTTGAAGAGCACTAAGCATAACCCTAGTACACTCTCTGGACGAGAACGTAGACTGGGCAATTATTCATGCTGATGGTTGAACAGCACCTGTTTCTTTTTGTTACGCTCGACGCTGCTAGGAGTTGGCGAGGCATGTTTGGAAAAGAAGGATTTATTTGTCATTTGGTTATACAGTACTAACCTTGCTCGTGCGACGATATGGCTACAGGATGTTACGCCTATGCAGAGACCACGCGACCGTATTTGTGGTCACGAGACAACTCTCCTGTTCTCCTATTATTAGAGGATCGAGGTACTCTCTACTTCGTCTTACTCGAGCAGAGAATCTGATCTTTGTAGATGTTTTTGCTTCACTAGGTTACCTCAAGAGCTAGTGGATTCTATTCTTGATTTCTTAATCGACGACCCTCAGTCCCTCAAGGCCTCCTCCCTTGTATGTAGTTCCTGTGGGACTACCACTCTGATATCGACAGCGCCGTCGACCAACGCCTGCTCGAATGGTGGATCGGGAATTTCAGACAGTGCGACGAGATTGAACGTATCACCTTTTGTATCACGCTTGGTATTCATATAGGCGATTACGCTGTGTGGAAGGGCTTGGACAATCTTTTGCCCGAGCGTAGATTCCCTGATTTGATGGCGCTGGTCGTACAGGTGAGTACGATGTGGACGGCGACGGATGTAGTATCAGTGAAGCGAGCCATCGAAAGCCAGTTCACTGATGCTCGAGTTGATGTGGTGGTTTCGGGTCGAGAAGGAGCTGGTAGCCTTCCCGGCGACATAGAACGGACATTCTGTCGCTGAAATTGAGAACAAAATTCTCGCAAGTGAATGCGACATGTACCGGTCTTGGCTGCACCATTCGCCTTGTGTCAGGCCTTGCATGAGCATGCGCTAGTCATGACAACTCCATCGAAATCACCCGGTGCCGTTACGGACGCGAGTTCATTGGTGTTCGTGAGCACGATCTCGAGCACTGAAATCGAGAAAGGCGTGGAGTTTGCTGCAGTAAAGATGGCTTCATACCGGTCCTGGCCACTCTCGGAGGACGGCGTAGGTTCGCGAAGGAGGAGAACGTTGGCCCTGGACGTCATCGTGGTCAGCGACACAAAGGGTAATGTGACCCTTGAACATCGACCATCACCTAGAACATCGCCCACTTTCTGCCCCAATACCAAGCACGATTCCGACACTGAAGATGAGGACTGTCTTCTACTGTCTGGCTATGCTGGTATCCACGGTGGTAAGAGTCTGCTCACCATGCGGCAGTAGCCTGATTCCTCAGACGAAAGAACAAAATGCTAAATGTCAGCGGACGAGCTCTCCAACGTCTGCATTCGCTGAGGACAACGATACAGCCGCATACATTGAAGATTGCCAGCTGCCTCCATTTGAGGTTTCAATTTCTGCGGAGGATAATTCAAGATATGGTGAGGTTGTCATGTACGCCCACTATCTATGGTTCTACTGTGCTTCACACTGCCATAGTGAAGTTCCGTTCTTCAGCAATAATATCCTCGGAGAACGTACGCAAATTTTTCATGTTTAATGGTGATGGGATCTTTTTCAGATTTAAATGGAGTTTTTCAAGGCGGTGAAGGTTACGGAGTCCTTGTTGTAAAGGTAGCTACAGCCATTGACATAAGTAAAATGTATATTAGAAACCGTATGGCTTACCACAAAATCTAAGCGTTTCTCAGCTGAATCATAACTGTAACTCCAATTCTCTCAAAGAGCACAGATTTTACATGTATCATCGATCAACAAGCCAGAAGATGCACTCCAGAGCTTCTTCGTCGATAGTGTCAAGCCTTGCCATCAGTGCTCAGTGAAGGTGGAAGAGGAGGCAAGTTGATGTTGCGATAATGATGCTTAAGACATTGAAAAGAAAATATGTCCGACCTTTCCAGTCTCCGTTTCATGGAACTCAAAAAAAACCAGATATTGAATAAAATCAATGCATGATTTAGAGTTGTGGCATAGGATGTTGCATATAACTTAAAGCAAAGGAAAAATCCTCGACAACCTATTCCAAGACGTAACCAGTTTCTGAACAAACCGCCGGAAGAACCCTCGTCTCTTCTGCAAACCAGCGCCGTCAGCCAAATCAGCCGGCTGAATATCATTCTCGTCATCCTTGACTACTAATGCTATGTCCACCTCGCCAATACCTTCGCCTTCCTCCATGTCCGGCACCTCACTGACATCGCCGTGAACTGGGTGAGTCTCTGGCGCTATAGGTCCATCACTGTCCACCAACGAAGCAATCGATCTGGAGGACATCACGGGATGGAAAGCCTGCAATGATGGCGGTACGGACATTATGCCACTCTCATCGCCTACGAATTGAGAGTTCATGACGGCTGGAGCGCTGACAGGCTTGTCAGCACCGACAAGATGGATTGCCCGAAGATCGAGCGCAAGAGAGTCATCACTCGTGACACCTGCTTTTATTGTACTGCGGGCGACTAGAAGAACATCAGTGTCATCGATACGCATCGCACCAATCTCGCTCAGAGGGGTGGAGCCTAGCGATGAGATGGAGCGTTGGAGAACAGGAGAATTGTGAGACGAGGAATCGGAAGGAGGTTCGTCGGAGAAGAATGTCTCGAGTTCAGTAATTTCACGTTGAAGATCAGCCAAGGAAATATGACTGCGAGGTTCCAGACGGAAGATCTTCTTAAGGATGGTACAGGCGCCTGGAGATATACCTAGCAAGAAGCGTCTTAGGTGATCTCCATCCTGAAGAGATGGGTTGAAGGAATAGTCTGTCGTCACCGCCATCGCCCAAGGAGCACACCTAGTGACCATCGTTGTGAGAACGACACCGAGAGACCAGATATCATTTGTCCGAGTAGAGTATCTTCTGTCGGGCATCTAACCGAACTCTTTCCCTATACATTCTGGTAAAAGTCAGCCAGGATGGGCGCATATATGAACAAAAAGACACACCAGGACTCATGCACTCCATGCTCCCGCACTCATGGAAAGTCGGGGTCTCGTTCTGTGTCGACATACCAAAGTCGGTGAGATAAATCCCTGAATCATCCTCTGAACAAGGAATATTCTCTGGCTTGATATCACGATGGTACACGCTGTTTTCGTTACAGAATACGACAGCATTGATGAGCTGGAAAAAGACGTTTCGCACCCTGTCATCTCGCAGGTAGAAGGATTTCTGGAGAATCCTGTCAAAGAGATTGCCTCCTAATAGAGGGACAATGTAAGTATTCACTATGAATGAGTGTAAGTAATAGTTGTGGATATTGTGATAGTATATACATACCTCAGTCGGGCACGGCGATGGTAGAACGACTGAGGTATGTGGGTAACTACGGGTGAAGTATATAAGTAATCGTAAGGACAGGAGGTTGATATAAAAGGTAAACGATCGAAAGTGAAACATACTGGTATAAGGCACGGATATCTTCTAACACCTCCTTCACAGAGGAGGCACATGTTTTTTCATGGCTCCAGAGAAACAAGCATCCAAGGCTGCCAGGTCTTTGAATATGGCCCCTCAAGTCAAAGGAGACATTTTGGTTCCACAGAATATGAGATGAAGTGATACAAGATTTTTCCACAGTGACTCAATCAATCCATGTCTCATAGCACCACAAGGCTCATGAAGATGTCTAAGAGATGGACAATCTACATGAAACGAATTTCCCACCACTGGTTTCTCAGCAGATGATGACCTCTGTGAATAGATGAGTGAGCATAATGAGAAATCAGGCAAACAGTGCATACATTGTGTGGATTTGACAGCAGTGAAGTAAGAAAATGAGCCAAAAAGATTGCATATGAAGGTTCCAAGAACATTTATTGCCCACATGCAACAGCAAACAATTTCTATACAATATATAAGCAAGTCACCTCTCTGATGAATTGATGCCTACCTGTTGTGTGACTCCACATGCTTTCATACTCAAGCCTGCAATAATAGCATCATTCTGTCAATCAACAGGCTGCATCCATGCCTACAATCACTCTCAACAGCTCCTCTGGTGATGGTTTAGCAGGGACAGCATCCACATGAAGCTTCAGGGTCTCACACAAGAATGTCACAATGGCCCAATGATGGCAATCTTCACTAAATCCACATCAAACCATTTCTTCAGAAAAGATCAAATAGTATGAGAAGGCCAGCAGTTCAAAAAGCCAGCAATATTGAAACTTGTCTGCCATCATTGCTTATGCTCCTCCATCAATAGAAGAAGTGACTCCTATCTGAGATTAACCTTTTACATCCTTATACACCCCTCCAGTCAGAGCAGCAAGAGATATTCTCTAGGTAAAGAAAAAACAGGAAAAAGACCCAGAATATGCTTACTTTTACTATGTACCAACTAAGACTGGTTCTAAAATCCTAGTACTCAAAGTCATCTGATAGAATGCTCCTCCAGATATGCCAACCCAGCATTTTTGGGCTAAAAATTGAGAATGAGGCATGTAGCAATTGATGATGAAGGTAAGAAGTGAAGCCAGGTGGTGTTCAAAATCTGAAGAAAAAAGTGAAAGATATTTTAGATACATCACTCATTGTTATGGTTATGCTGGTCCAGGAAGAGTTGACTAATGGAATCTTTTCTGAGACAATGAAAATTGCTTGCATGGGCTTATGCTACTAGCATTTCTTGTCAAATCCCCTTCAAGTTGGTTGGTGCCAATATTATTCCTTTCTTGTCCCATTTTTTCACTCAAACTTGAAACCCCTAGGTGCTGATCATGTCTATGATTGTTCACCATTAAAACATGTCAATGGTCCAAGTAATAAAACCACCTTCATTTGTTCTTTCCTTCTGAGAACAGCCCCTCACAATAGCATATTGACTGTCCTATTCTCCTTCCCTCTTCATCTGCAGTCCTCCTCTTGCAATGAATGCACTCTCTTCTCAATCTGTTGGTGCCTTGCAGCTTTCTGCTATGACATTAGGAGATCCAGAATCTGCAGCAGTTGTCACTGGCAATAACTTTTCCAACCTCAGATGCTATGACCCATTCCCACAGCAAAATACTGGAATGACAATGGACTTGACACAGTTCAATTCCAGGATTGAAGTGTCAGCCTCATCCTCTTATTCACCATCAGGCTGGGCCAGCCAGTCTACATAAGGATACACATCCATCCTTGCTGATGTGGCATCAATGGAAAATCAAGATGCAGATGGTGGTTCCACTACCCTAACCTAATAATAGTTGCCATACATGAACCCTTTGGTGCACCCCTGTGTCCTTCTCTAATAGCTGCTTCTCCTTCCTGCAAGCTAAGCTCATGCCAGAAAGAATCCTTCTATGTATCCTCCTTTGATGGTCCTGTATTCACCATCCACAAAGCCTTTACAATCCCCAATTATGAACACAACAGTGACAGGAGCAGTCTTCTACATTTCCTCAAATCTGAGTCATGGGCATGCATGCATCTGGGCCAGCTAGTCTGTTTGGGGTGTGAGTGTAACATTGACTTCCACAATGTGGGAATCTGGATACACCATTGGAATTCATGCATGGGCATTGACAATGCAATCTTGAGCTCTGTTGTGGATGCTTGGGAAGATGAGGTTACAAGCCCAGTTCATCTGAGCTTTGGTATAAAGTGGACACCAAGGGAAATATAAAGGTGCTGGACATACCACTGTCTAAGAGGCAGATTGAATACTTGGACAAAGTTATGCCTTTCAATCCAGAGTTCTGTACAACAAATGCTACTCAGAGGGTAACACTTCTAGCTTTTCATTGTACAGTTTATACATACAAGTACAATCCAAATTCAATCTGAATTCAATTCCAGTGATCTCTCTAGCTGAATATGACACTGAAAGTGAATCAAAGTCAGAGATACCTTTCTTAGAGCCCTGTAAGAACCAAGTCATATTCAAGAAAGTCCATATGACCCCTAGGCACTTGCATGATTCTTGCTCCTAGCATCCAATGCAAAGCTCCAAGATCTTCTTCCTCTTCTTCTGGCACCAGTATAAGCCTCTCATCCTCCTTTGCAACATTTACCATAACTGGAGCCTTGACATCCTTTATGCTTCTCATCCATGCCTCTATATAAGGCTGAAGACAACAATCACTAATCATGCCCACCAACTTCTGCACTGTATAGGCCACCCACCCATCCCATTGATAGCAGAGCACAAGACATCAACAAAGCTATTCCTGCTCTTATCCTATGCCATTAAATCAAGTATCATCTTAATCATGGTAGCAATGAACTCCTTTCAGCAGTTGGGAAGCTCGGCAGCTGGGATTAGATGTATGAAAATAGAGGGAAAAGGTCACTGTTTCAAATCACGGTGCAAATTGTCAGGCTAAATCTTCAGATGTGCGTTATACTTGGACATATGCAGATGTCCCCTTGATGGCGAGAGTAGCATTAGGCAATTCAGTATGAATGGTAGGTGCCGTAGAACATAGTCATATTCCCTTTTGTTGAAGCAGCTTGCTTTTATCTTAGATATTGCGGTCTGAATAAAAATTGACATAAATATTGAATGCTAACTGGGTATACATTTGCGTGGCGAATTGGTGGGCTACCGAGGACCATGTTATGCATCATCAGCTTTGAATGTCCAGCACAACAGTATCTTCCAACTTACCTCGACATCAAAACATCCCCAAAAGCCCTGTCATATGAGCAAATGGTTGGTCTTTCATTGTATCAGGCATTCTGGGTATGCTAATGCTGGTATTTGCAGATGCAGAATCTTGAGCAGTGGACCGGGGCGTATGTGAAGGAGGAACACGGTTGCGAGAGAGAACTATTGACTATTAAATGTAACTGAGTACGTAGTATATATCTCTGTGTGAAGATGGTAGTTGAGCGCTATACTGTACCTACTGAATGTAAATGAATACGTAGTATATCTATAGGTATGGTTAGCAATAGAATCATAGTAGTAGAATATATCTATACGTACATCTCAGCGTGAAGATTGTAGTTGAACGCTGAGATGTTGCGATGAAAAAAAAAAAAGGCAAATAAGGTATGTACCCTAATTATAATCCGTGGCTTGCGGTCAACTCTCGCCATGCTCAACACAGAGTACGTGTAGGGTTCCTCTGTCTCCGGTTCACCCACTGGGTTTAAACTACTAAAAATTCATATTCTGTCGTAAAACTCGAAAGGCGGAATCAAGGGACACTTCTTCTTTCAGTCGCACATGCTGTATCTTCCTCATCATTCTCAAGTACACTCTTGTCAAGCCCTCAAACAAGATCACGATAACGGGGACATTATCTGTCAATCGTTTGTATGTCATTAGTTGAAGAAGTCGAACTCCCCTACGTTCAAAGTTGTAAAGTACTTCACTGGTGCAGGAAGCGGCACATAAAAGATCAAAATGTGACAGTTGTCTGTAGACAATAAAGTACCAACATCGTAAGAATGATAACGCACCTCCATTACACTTTCTTATCGATCACACATGCATTGAAGCCCAAATCGTAGTCATAATTAATTGTACATGGACTATAGTCACGTTACAGATTATATGGTTTCAATAACGCTCACTGGCAAGCAGTGGGAACGGCATAACCCTATAATTCAATCAACTATCCATCAGTAATATCCTTCACACAAGCAGAAAACGACTCACATTCGTTCTAAGTCCTCCGCCCCAAGGAGTCTTACCATCAACCCTCGAATCTACGCCAAGCCCGCGCTCCCCAAAGGCACTCCACAGCGTGCAAAAGTTCTCTCCCCCAGTAAGCTGTTCATCAGCTTGAATGATCGCATCACGAGCTTCGAAGAAGCCTGGTCGGCAGGGTTGGAGTTTCATCCCGTTGATGACGAGCCTAATCGCAGAAGCAGATAAGATCCACGAAGAGCGACGAGGAGAAGATAAACATACTGGACGATCAACGTGTTGCCATGCTTGGGCACCAAAGGCTTCTTGCCAGCACGCGGTCGGTAGAAGTTGCCCTCGGGAACGGTACCATCAGCCAAGGGGACAGGAGGGAATAAATCGTCGCTGAACCCGTGCACGGCGATGAGACGCTGTTCGACAACCCAGAGTATCTGAGCCCAGACTTCACCAATGGCATGGACACCCCAGTAGCCCGGCTTGTCCAGAGTCTGATAAGTCGATGGGTTGATGGTATCGTTCTACGAAAGTACATTAGGACGATGAAGATAAAGCGTGGCAAGTACAGCTTACAAGAGAGTAGGGGTAGTTCCTGATACCCTGTTCGCGGTTAGCAGCCCATGCACCCATAGGGAAGTCAGAGTATTTGCTCTTGCTTCGGATGGTGGTAGCCAAGAAGTCTGTATACCATGATCAGTAATGACGCGATGCAAGGGACAACAGCATTGTTTACCTCCCCAGCCCTCACCCATACCACCACTCTCACCCCAACCCAAACACGAGGAGCTCGCAGGTCCACCGGTCAACCTAGTGCTCAAACCATGACTCAACTCATGGATGACGATGCCCGCTTCCATATCACCGTCTCTGTAGGGCAAAGCAGTGTTCCACAAGTACATTCTCATGCGTCCGTTACGACCGTCAGGCGGTGTCATGAAATTGGCATTGTTATATCCAGAACCATCCTGGGCATTGGCAATAACGGCGTCGTTCTCCTCACCTCCACGACCAAAGTTGTACTGCTGGAAGTTGCCAGACACCTCATCAAATCCGTACCTGAAGACGCAAGTTAGCAAGAAGAAGCTAGAAGAGAGAGTATATGTACCTGTAGTAGAAGTCGTGTATGATGTTGGTAGTGTAGAACAGTTGAGTGATAGTAGCATTGATGTAACTATACGCCTCATCTTGCGCGTCTACTTTGTCGGTAACCTTGGGTGCGTATTTGTAGTCAAAGACTCTGTCGACACCCGAGTCGGGACGGTAGTTGTCGATGAATAAGTTTTGACCTTCCCAGTTCTCCTGTGCAAAGACCTACGGACCCCTCGATTATCGCAGTTCAGCTATATCAGATACCAACTTACGTTGTTACCCCAGGTTGTTGTGGTGTTCCTCCAGAACTGTTTGCTATTGAGTTTGACGCCTTTCAAAGACGGGTCGTTGGTATGAGGAATCGCGTGCCAACCCACGGGGGATGCCAAAATGTCGAAGTTCTCCTTCGCGATGATACGTTTACCTTCCTGAGGATCATTCGTACCCCAACCGAAGATGTTGTAAGTAGCCACGGAAGGTTCCGGAGTAGGGATAGGGGCATCCGACGCCCAGTCGACGACAGAGATGATACGGTGAGGGGAAGTAGCGGAAACGGCGGCATCATACCAGTTGTCTTGCATCTCAACTTCGAACTAAGGGCTATATAGGTTGCGATGACGAAGCAGAAGAATCGTTACTTACCCTCCAAACTAAGTTGAGGTCGGTACTGTCACCCTTCTTGTTGGGTACTTGAATGTAGGTCAAGCTCGACCTCACGGGGTTGACGGTGTCCGGAACGTTATCGATAGACATCACGACAGGTTCGTCGGGAGTAACAAAGTGATCTTCCCGAGAGACAGACATCTTTGCGAGATACTCGTCATAGTTAGCAAGGATGTCATTGACCATCTTGTCGTTAGGGGTTGCCGCCAGCATAAACTGGAGAAGAGCAGGTCGAACGTCAGCAAAGTCGACCTCAGGCGAAGAGGCCATATCGTAAGGAAGATGCGTAGCACGGCAATTGGATGCGTGTATATGCGCTAGGGGTCCAAAGAATGAGCGGAATTCAGGGTGAGACTCCCAAGAACCGAATTCTTCCATGACGGTCTGTCCGTGCTGTCCCAGGAACGAATGGAGACGACTCTTCATCTCAACCTCGAGTTCCTCGCAGTATTCTCGGTGGGGGTGACGAATCTCATCGAGGTCGGGATTAGAGAAGGCTTGAGGAATCGGTCCTTTGTAGAACTGAAAACAAGTTAGGGGGGAAAGCTTCATGGGCGAGAAAGCGCAAAACTTACCGAGTTACCATATGATATCACCAAACCACCCTTTATATTGATGTTCATATCTCCATCAACAACCTCTAAGCCATTGACAATCTGGCGAACGTAGATATGGGTAATGCCCGTGTTCTTGTCGGTATAGGAATCCTTCCGAATTCTATAAGAGCTGGTATCTGACAGCTGGTCGACCAGGATATCTTCTATAAAGAGCTTCGCGACCTCAAAAGGGTCCTCTATGAGAGCTAAAGGAAGGAAACCGTTTGTGGTAATCTGGTAAGGACTGGAGCGATACACGGCATGAGGATGAACAGGACCGAAGCCCAATGACTTCCGTTGCCGCGTTGGGCTCGTGCGACTCGAGTGGGCTACCGCTAGGGCGGCCAGCGATGCGATGACTAAACAACGCATTGAGAAAGAGGGGACAGAAAGTTGGATATCGTAGCAGGTCGCAGGAGGAGCAATATATAGGCGATGGTGGTGGTTGATGTTCAAAGAAGCTTGCGTACGCAACACTGCTGAAAGGGGCGAGATAAGGATTGTTGCCAGCACCGCCCGGATCTCCGGGTCTCGTGCCGATAATTAGTCATATCCTGTCTTGACAAGTCCTACCTGTTACTTGGGCACAAGTATCTGCATTAATGCTTATCTTTCAGACTGAAATTTACCTATTGACGGGTCGATGCTGCTGACCGGCCCTTCGGCCATACTTGTTCCGCCACCTCATTGAAACCTCGTTCTGATAAGGTTGCCCCAATATTTTGTTCATGTGGTCAAGAAAAACGTTGCCAGAGTCCGTGCCAGCCTCACCTTCGGTCAGAAGGGAGGCCTCGGAACTTGAGATGGCCCTTATGTCGAAGCAGGTGTAACGTGTATCCAAGTCCAGGCAACTTCGACAATGCTTTCGTTTCTATTTGCCGACGAGCTTCCGGTCATCTGCAGTACTAGAGCAAGGACGCAATTAACTTGGTTGTCCTTTCTCGGCTACACAGCATGAATTCCCCGAATCTGCAAACATTCCATATGGCATTGACATCGGGGATAGGCGCTTTGGCAGCCGTCCTCAGTGATATCACTGACACCGTGGAGATAGTCATGCGTTCCGGTATGAAGCTGCATGGGTCGGGACTCGGCTTCGTGAAAGCGGTTGCCTCGTCTTGGTCCCGTCCTCCGTCAATTACTTAACCTGATTTAAAAAGCTTCTGCATTCTCAAGCGCCCGCCGATTGCCACTGCTCGTCCATAGACTTCAGGATTCATTTCAGCTCCTCCAGCAGACGGGAGATGCCTGAAGTTTTTGCGTTTCGCACACGTTCATCGGGATTCGCTGGGTAAGAGACAAGAGTGATCCACTTGAGTATATTGGTTGTCGACGCGTCACTCTCACACAATATTCCTGTCACTGCCACTGTCAAGGGGGCATCGGGGTTGCTGGGGTGCACCTTTCAAGTCACGGTTATTCGTCTATTATCACAAAAACCTGAGACTTGCGCGATCACGAAGCTCGAAACAAGCATCATCCCCGGTTCATTCTCCCATCGAATATACGTTACGAAGAAGAAATTTGCTTCTCACCTAACCAGCAGTTGATGACAGTTCGAGTCACTGGTCACTGATCTTGGGTGTTTATCCAGAATCAAGGAAAATCAGTTATTCCTTCGGGCTTCCCTCAGTTACTCAATCTTGAGGGGACTCACTGTCGAAGTCCTTCGTGATAATTCTACCTTCTCAATGGTTTCACACATGGTTTCCAACTATTAGAATTCGTTTGTGTTGAGGATTATCCAATGGATGAGCTTGGCTGCCAACTGCAGAGGACGATTCAGTCAGCCAGACACATCCCGCAGCATTGAATGTCCGTATCAAGTTGAGAGGAGAGTCGACCTTGAACCAGGCGATCTATCCCATGTTGAAAGAATGCGATATTTCCTAGCGACGCAAGCTGCCTGACATTGAAGATATGGACAATCTGCCCTACCGGGCCTGTGCATGGCAGATGAGGACGGTAGGAGGCAAAACGTCATTTATACTTACGGGGATGAAATATCCGTTATATACATCGTCCTCTTTCGATCGACGAGGAAGCCCTGGAAACTGACCATCAGACTCATGCATATGTATCCCGGAAGCCGTACGAACCAATTGGGTCCTGCATGGGAGAGATCGGTTCGCATCAAACGAGGGGTCGAGAGAGACAAGCTTACCACTGCACGCCATCTGAGAGTTTCCTTGACCATTGCACGGACATACGGTAAATAGTCATAGTCGGCGAATGTGGGGAGTCGATCATATCGAGTTCTGCTTGGGCTCGATTCTGCACATCGGGATACAAGACCATGGCGAGCATCCACCAGGACATGGCCGCTGAGTTCGACTCAGCACCAGCTGCGCTGTCGAAGAATCGGGTGTTAAGGAAATCAGGAGGGGTCTGAAAAGATATACATGGTCCCCGCCAGCCAAGAGTTTTCGTGTTCAGTCAGCCCACGTCTTCCGGCGGCTTGAGCCAGAGTAGCCGCGAAGCTGGGACGCTCCTCGCCTTTGGCCTAACGGAAATGAATGTGTATCAGCTGCAACGACACGGGGATCGGGCACGTACTACTCGATCTTCGACGCTGTTGAAGAGACTTTCGAACATGGACGAATCTTTGGCGTACCAGCCCTCTACATCTCTTTTCCACTTTGCGTATCTAACAAATCAGCCATCAGCTCGTGTTCCCATGACGTCTTGGACAATCTTACTTGCTAGGGATACGCAGCATCCGGGGGAAAGACTCCACCTTTGGGATCGCAATGCATTAATCAGAGGTCGGGCTTAGTGGATGAGAGCAGAACTCACAAGGTGAGCACCGGGCATAGCAGCACGAGTTAATCATGTTGTAAAGTCATTGGTCTTTTTGATCGATGGGTCTTGTTCCGAAGTTGGAGGCCTATCATATACAATGGACATGATAGAAGATGCGACGGTGCGGTGAATGCGCGACACCTAACGTCCAGGGTCCGCCAACAAATCAGCTGTGAGGAGAACGGCTTCTGTGATTTGTATTAGATGGTACTGGTTCACGACCGCTTTGTTGAAGCCCTCGTGAGCTGCTTTGCGCATATGCCGCCATCTAAAGTACGATATCAAATACGTCTATTAGACAAGCAAGGCCAGAAACTTACGCATTTCCGTAGCGAGCGAACGCGACGAACATTCCTCCAGTCATTATATCTGAGGTGACGATGTTGCGAGGGCGATCGGAAATTTTTGCACGATCGAAGAGATCTGTTGCAACTTTGAGGGAGTGGATGACCACGAGAGGTTGTCCGGCTATATTGAAGTACATAGGTCGCCTAGGGCATAGTCTGAAACTAGGCATCATGTTCAGATGAAGAGGGCATACCGTATTTCTTGCCGAGCTCGGTGAATGTGAGCCATTGTTTCCCATGAAGCTGGAGAATATTGTCAATGAGAGGAAGACCTCTGTGTCCAGGTGGGAGCTTGCGCCAAGAGCTACGGATGCAACCAACGATGGTAAAAGTGACGACAGCAACGGCAGCAAGAAACCACAGAGACGATATGTATGTCATCGCGGCTCGAAGCAGACATAAACTGGAGGGTTCTTGATATGATAGACTAATTCATCATGCGGATCGAATTCCTGGTATGAGCACCTAATTTTCTTCTTGTCATCAGTTCCACAGTCCGGGGACCTCGAGTAATCGATTTCACAATACTTCTCGTTTTTCCTTTCGAGGGAGGAAATGTCAGGAAGGGTCAAGCACAAAGCTTTCATTACGCACGAAGAACCCAATCTCCAGTGAAGGTGAACTTAGTCGAAAACATATCTCGCAGGGCTATTTGGCGACGACGTGGGTGTACAGGTTCAAGATGGATGACGTACGGTATGGATGAATTTTTTACGTCGCGCGACTACTGAGCGCATAGTCTTTAGTGATGGCCCGTGTGCGTGAAATCTCCTCATGTAGGCGTGTGCCCGTTGAATAATATGAACTCTGGGTGATCATAACAAATAGGAGAAAGCCGCTGAAATCATCTTTTTTTTAAACTGGATATGGGCCGGCAGAGTTACGGACAAATAATTCTACGGCACACAGAAACCCCCGTTTCACATCTTCCGAGAAGTATCGTCGTTGCATGTCGTCTTTGTTTGACCCTCAATCTAGACGATGATAACTGATGAAGGGTCTCCTTTGTGTGACATTCTCAATCCAACAACGAAAGCGTAAACCCTGTAACCGGAAAGTCAAACATTCTTGCCTGCTATCATAGGTCAAAGAGTACTAGTGAGTGACTGGGAGGTGGTTATATAGTGGCTCACTATAGCCATGGATGTTTTCCGTCGCAGGCTGCCTGTGCTATTGCCGCGACTTCGGCAGCAGTAGATAGGAAATGGAAGGATAGAATTCCATGCCACTAATAGTAATTCTCCGGATAACGTCAGTTCTTACACCACCGGTGCCCGGGCACACGAGCCGGTTACATAATAAGTATCCCAAACTTTGATCGACGCGAAATTTTCGATCGTCTCCTCCATCCCCCCCTTCCATAATTCCCTTTCTCCCCCATTTTTGAGTTCTTTACAATGAAGATGGTATTTCTCGAGCATTCTGTGTGGCGAAATGGCCGAGTGGTCTAAGGCGCCAGACTAAGGAGGGAGGAGGGCGTGAGTGGTTCCTTTCCATCAACTCGATTATTGAGTACCGAATTATCTGGTCTTTCGGGGCGTGGGTTCGAGTCCCACTTTCGTCAGTACTTTTGCACCACTACGGTACTTAAGGATTGTATTTCACCCATCCCGGTCCCACACTGCGCAGTCCTGCCAAGTGGTCCTTGCGGCCGTATTTGCCATAATTCAGGCTTCTCAATTACCCAACAATTCGTGAACGCATTTTCACATTTATGTCTACCCATAGGCTTCTTTTTCTACCCAGAACTTATGCCCAAATCTTATTTATTCAGGTAGGCTGCCGCATATCCATTGAGCTCTACTATCAAGCTGGTGCAACTCAGTCTGCCAACATAACAACAACTCCCCGGATAATTTTGTTTATCACGAACATCAAATATAAGCATGCTTATGTGTGTTTTCTTCAGTTGTGCATGAGCACCCTCTCCAGCCAGACGTTGAAGTAAATATAGCCTCTTTCTCCAGTACTGTTCAGTCATTTTCTCATTTACTGTCATTAATTTGAAAGTGCTTTCATCTCAAGTCCATCAGCTCGGGGGTACCATTCGCGCCTCAGGATTCGGGAGACTCTGCCAGTAACAACATACACTTCTATCCTCAAAGGATTACGCCACATGACTAAAACCGGGACCGACGGGATGTCAGCTCACTCAGATGGTGTATTGTCAAACATCTACATCTGCATCTACCTATGGTCGGAGCGGAAGTACACGAAAGTCTACAACACTGTGTCGACATCATCCAGAAGCTCGTAGCTCATACATTATTGTCGGAGAATCCTTATTAAGATGAGCTATAGATGCTTGCCCTTTCCTAGGTCTTAAGTTCATTATTTTGTCACCTGATTTACCCAAGGTGCGCGAGGAAGTTTTATCACGGCGCTGTGAAATCCGTCACCCATTCTGGATACTGAAGCTCTCAGACCAGGGAAATTTTGAGCCGAAGATACCCTCTACAGGACATTTATAATCGCATCGATTATAATTTCGATCTGGATAAGTACATGAAAATTTGGCATAGATGGGCCATTCAAGCAGCCGCTGTACCATTACAATCTACCGGATATTAACTCTTCGGCCTGAGCGGAGCGTGTCTTGATGGTACATTTGAAAGGTAAAGGGAAGCTGCGAGAATTTCAGAATAACTTAGATACAATGAATCTTGAGAGCCTACCTAATGAAGGCATCGGTAAAGACATCACTAGGTTCGATGACTTGACCGGCAGGGCCGACAGCCTTGGAGAATGTGAGAGTTGATAAGATAGACGCTATGGCAATCCAAGCGCTGTTCACTGCAAGATAACGACCAAGACAGATGCTGTGAAATCACAGTATACATCAAAAAGTGAATAGGACATGAATAGCCTATGCACCGTCTTCCAAAACCGAACGTAGTTGTGGGTTCGGGTGGGAGTTCCTTTCCATCTTCTGGCATAAAACGGTCAGGATTAAACGCCAATGGGTCTGGATAGTCTTTTTCGTCATGAAGAATGGTCCTACATTAAGCGCCAATAATGTTCGACTTGATAATTGAGGTCTACATTTAAACTGACCAAACGTTCCCAATAACAGTGGTACCTTTGAACGGAATGAAGATCTACTGGTTGAAATCACGACTCAAAACATACCAGCAGGGATATAGTAGCCTCTATATATGTCTTCTTTTAACGCCGCGTGGGCCACGCCTGAAGGAGAGCAGTGTGGTCTGAGGTCCAACGAGTGGCTATAGTCACCGTGTAATACATACCTAGAGGAACAATGGGATTCCACTGCAATGCTTCTGACACAATCGTCTCAATATATGACGGCTGTGGGCGATCATCGAAGCTCGGTAGCCAGGCTTAGCCTACCACTATATCCAGCTTGGCCTGAGCCTTTGCTTGCACCCCGAGATAAAGTACGAAGGCAAGCATTGCCGCCAGGACAGTTGACACCGTCTGCGAGATAGAGGCATTTAGACTAACGTTAGCATTGCGTAAACTGGAAGCCTTACAGTATCAGCGCCCGCTACGATAAGTAGTGCGACTGCTAGATTCCACGATGTGCCAAACAATATAATTAAGATACGAACCAGCGAAGGCCACTCCAGCTGCGTTTTTGAGGATTTCAAGGTCGGTCTCGGAGTTGAAGATCCCAGCCTCTTTCATCTTTTCCAAACTCTCAGAGACGAATGACGTAGATGTAATGCCGTTGGCCTTATACCACCGTGAGCCATCACTTCATCTTGATTATCATAAAGCAGAGACTTACAAGCTGTTCTGACGTAAGTTTAAACAGCATTTCTTTCACATCATTGACACACGCAGTCCAGTCCTCCGCAAGCTTCATAAATTGGGTTCCAGGAAACCAGCTTCGAGAAACATCATGATATCAGAAGCACAAAGAGTGAGAGGCCTTACGCGGAAGGTATTTCAAGCTCGGGATGTAGTCAACCAGAAATGATCCTACATTTGCGGCGCGGCGAACACTTTCCATACCACGATCCCCCAGATCCACAAATGGGTCACCGCTTGGGTCGATATCGTATCCATATACGGTTTTGATGATGATTGAACCTGAGTGGCTGGAAAAGTGCACCATTATTATGAAAAACAACCCAACTAAATACGCCCAGTTCACTGGCGAACGTGGTGTTCAAAGTCATTGGGAGATTTGAGAAGCTGCTGGAGCATGACAGACGTCGCCTTTTGCCCAGGATAGTAAGCCGGAACCGCACGAGGTTGAAAGTATTGATGGAACACTCGGCGATGTGCTCTACGAAGATTAAGAAAGGAAACATCAACATCGTTCCAAGTCATAGAATGTTAATGGACCTCCACAAATCAGAGTACCTCATGAAGGCAAAGAGATACTCCCAACCCGATAATTTCAACATAGTAAAATCTGAGGTTTAGACTCTGTCAGGATTCGTCCGTGGGTATCGCAAAAAGGTGATCATATCTGGTCGGTCAGAGTAGTTGCTAGAGCGTCTTTCGAATAAATCCGTTGCCGCTTGGGCTGAGTTAACGATGATGGTTGGACTTGCGGGAGTATCCAGATATATGACGTCGCCGTATGTAGCGCGTCATTGAGCATAGGAGAGCCATGAGTACTTGGGAAGGAAGTCCAAGAGGTTGCCTAAAAGTGGCAGTCCTTTTGAGCCAGGAGGCAGCGGTGGACGTCTACGGGAAAGTGAGCTGCACGAGTGGAGAAAATGTAACAAGACGGTAAGAGCAAGAACCGCTAGAGTGACAGTCGATCCCGTAGTGATGCTTCAGACAGTGGAGTACAGCATCCCACTTCTTAAATAGTCGAGGCTTACTCTGAGAAACGGGAGCCGGAAGCTTATCATGAGGCTATATTTGCCCGGAAGACGCTCCGTGGAATCATGGCAGGTTTACAGGAGGGGAGCGTTTATGAGGTTCGCATAACAATACTAGTAGTCAGCAACCGATAATATTCTTGGTAGGATCCCCTTACGTATTCATTCATTTCGGCGAGGACTTTGTAGTATATGAAAGCCTATATACTTTGTCATTAGCCCTCGTGAATCATGTCATCTTTGTCAAAGGGATAATCTCACTTCACTTGAATAGGGCGTTGTGTTTCTAAGAGGCGGAAGAGGCGCAGAAGCGGGAAGCCATGGCTGCAGGATATTCCATTGGTTCCCATGAGAAGTAGGTACTTTGTGTTGGCGGCAATACCCAGCGAACAAGGCGTACCTGATGCGGAAGCATTACAATTTTTTTTCTGCTGCGATATGGCTCATTACCCGACTCCGACATGGGCTTGTTCTACATTACAGCTTCAACTGCATCCCCCAAACCTGCCAGACATCGCCAATACAGAACGAGTCCTGAAAGCCGTACGTACCGCAAACCGTCAAAGGTCGGATATCACCTTTCACTTATATTTATAACACCTACCGTCTTCTGAAATGAGGGCAGTCGTGGAATCAGAGTAGAACATTTTTCCATTCTGTTGCATGAAGCTGCCAGGTGTCACCGCCATATGAGTCGGGTAGTAGTCCTTTTCGTCCCGCAGAATTGTCCTGCATCCACTGCTAGTTAGACTTCTTAATATCCTACATTCATTCCGACCAAGAGGTCCCATAACAATCGCACCTAAGGGTAAATTGAGAAGAAGCATGAAGACTGGAACGAAAAAACCCGTCTCTCTCTCACGCTACGATAAGCGATACCCAACCACCATGCATATAGTTAGCAGACCTAATATTCATGAGCAAAACGGCATCTGACCTTCCACCGCTTCCGGCTGAATCGCGATGCAGGGCGAATGACAATGTGGTCATGTGAATAGTTGTCGAAAGATGAGAGCTGAGCTTGACCAACTGCATTGAGTAGTGCCACCTGAGCCTTCGTCTTCATCTCAGGAAGAGAAGCTAGAGTCGCCGAAAGAACGGTCTGCATAATGAAAAGCACGAGACCGACACTCAAGGGACACCTTTGAAGCGTTATCGTATCGGCACTAGCTCCACAGCCCTAACATAACGCAATACACCATACAGGTGAATCCAGCCGCGCACTTGATGACATTAGAAGATACCTTTTCTCTGTTGACATCCTTTAAGAATGTCATCGTAAGAGAGAATCGGAACAGGCGGACCGTATGGGCCGTGGCAATGTCGTATTCATTCGATACCAAGACTCTTCTATACTATTGCTCCCCAAGTTAGTCCAGCTTCGCCAACATTTCCTCGCCAATGTCCATGCCGCTGCTCTGGGTCTTTCTAGAGCATGCGATTTCCTAGATGGTGATGATTGTTTGGTATGCATATTACAATTATCTATGCTGGAGCCTCGATTAGTACAATACGTATTGGTGATATTCAGAGCGGCCCCGTTGTATGTCCCACACCAAGTCCTCTGGTATTCGTAGGTCTAATCGTAATAGTACATAAATCTATTGGCACTGTGCTCTTATAACATCCTAACTGGTGATATTCTCCACTCTGCTTGGTGGAAGAAGCGGCTTGAAGAGGAGAAGGAACAACTTGAAGAAGAGGAGCAGAGGCATGAGGCATGCACGCGCGCACTCGAGGGGCCGGAACTAGTTCGAGGAATAGAAGCTGGGGTGGTCAAGCGCACTGAGTCCGACTCGGAGTAGAGGATAAAAAAATATGATCTGTTTTATCTGTGGCTTGGATATGTGCTCATGGCGAACTGAATAGCCTTGGGGGCTGGCATATGAGTCCTGTTTTATACTGGTTGGTAAAGTGATTAGTGCGCCTTGATAATGCATTTGAAAGGTGAGAGAAAGCTGCGGGAAACTCAGAATGACAAGATACGACGAAAATCTCCTGCATTGGTAAAGATATCACTAAGTTCGATGACTTTACCGTCAGAGTCATTGGTCTTGGAGAACGTGAGAACTAATAACGTGGACGCGAAGACAATCCAAGCGTTGCTCACTGAGAGATGACGACCAGGACAGATGCTGCGGAAATATATTATACATTAACAAGTAAATGGGACATAAATGCCCAACATACCTTTTTCGAAACGCAGCTATGGATTCGGGCAGGAGTTCCTTTCCGCCCTCTGGTATAAACTTGTCAGGATTGGATACCAATGAGTCTGGATGGTTTTTTCGAATAGTCCTACATTGAGTGTCCAAATGTTCAACCAGTGGAAGTGTACATTTACACTCGCCAAACGTTCCCAGTCACAGTGGCGCCTTTGATCTGGATAAGGATTTACTGCCAAAAATACAAGCAGTCCCGCACTGGTAAGAGTAGACTAAGAAGCAGTACGGAAAAATTTGAATAGAACATATCCTCCCTCACACGCCACGATAAGCGATACCTACCGAAGATACGGGCATATAGTTAACACACCTAGTATTAGTGGGAAAAACAACATCCAATCTCCAACGGTTCCGACAGAAATCACATCGATGTAAGATGTGTTCGTGTGAATGACGGTTGTCGAACAGATGGGAACTGAACTTGAGCAACCACCCTGTCTAGTGCCACCTGAGTCTTGGCTAACAGCTCAAGATAGAGAAAGGAAATTGTAATTGTAATGAAAACCATGAGACAGACATTCAAGGACAACTCTGAAGAGTTACCGTTTCAGTGCCTGCTCAAAACTCATCAGACTTCGACACCAGCGACCAATAAAGGCCAGGCCCCCAGTAAAGGCTAAATCAGGTATGGTCTCCGGAATATATCCGGGCCGTGGACATGCTAATTTGTTTCGTTGAATTGGAATTGTTGGAAGAGTTACAACTGGATGCTAACTGTGCCGAGATGACAAGCACCTGAAGAACTTCCTGTATATGTTAACGGTAAAGCAGTCGAATAATCTGTCCTCTTGTGTTGTCGGAAACAGTGCATGACGACCGCAATATCTGTGGTGGACTGTAGAAATCTGGAGTGAATTTAATGTTATCTGGAACAGAGAATGAGGACTTACCGGTAGCAATGATAGGTAGCCAACACCAATAGACTTACTTAGACACAAGTATCCCTTAGTCTCCTCTAGGCAGACTCTTAATCTTGACACAGGCAGTCGAGCGTTACATAGACAAATGCACCAAGTTCGAGAGAGGGTGGAGGCACAACCTATCTTTTCGGGACTCCGTCAGTTTGTGCAGTGATCGTGCAACGGAAAAAGACGGGTAAAAATACGGGAATAGCCGCTGCTGCCGGCACCGGGGTCCACCAATCACAGCTGGCCCTTTTGCTCTTATTCTAGATCCTTGCGCATCGTCGTCGACGTTGTCGAGATGCTTAACCTTCATAGTAAGGCTGCTCATGTTGCGCGCGACATGAAGCGCCTGGCCGCGGGCATGGCCACCGTGGCGCCACGAATTGGTGACACCAAGGTGCCTATGTCGTTGCTCGAAAAGGGCGCATATATCAACTACCAGCGCATCGAAGATAACTTGGCCATTGTACGCGAAAGGTGCCTTTTTTTTCTCTTCTTGGTACAGGTACTGGCTAACCTCAGTGTCGTAGGCTTGGACGACCACTGACGTTGTCGGAGAAAATCTTATATGGTCATTTGGACGACCCCCATGGTCAGGATATTGAGAGGGGCGTGAGCTACCTCAAGCTGAGGCCTGATGTACGTCGCTTTTGTGTCATTATGAGCTGCATACTGATGTTCTCTCCAGCGTGTCGCCTGCCAGGATGCCACGGCGCAGGTGAGCCTTCCGTTGTCCTGTCGGAAAAGAACGTCTTCACGAGTTTTTTTCTTTTCTAGATGGCACTTCTACAATTTATGTCTGCTGGGATGGACACAGCTGCAGTTCCTACCACCGTTCACTGTGACCATCTCATTGAGGCCCAGGTTGGCGGTGTCAAGGATCTTGCTCGTGCAATCAACATTAACAAGGAAGTGTACGATTTTTTGGCGACCGCTACTGCCAAGGTACCTCTCTTCGCATGTCTCTTTAACCCGTATCTCACTGGAATGCACAGTACGGTCTCGGTTTCTGGAAACCCGGCTCTGGTATCATCCATCAAATCATTCTGGAAAACTACGCTTTCCCTGGTGGATTGATGATTGGCACTGATTCGCATACACCCAATGCTGGTGGTCTTGGTATGATTGCCTGCGGTGTTGGGGGTGCTGACGCGGTCGACGTTATGGCTGGCATTCCGTGGGAGTTGAAGTGTCCCAAGGTCATCGGTGTGAACCTCACAGGAAAGATCGGCGGATGGACAACACCCAAGGGTACGTTTTGCAGTTTATTTTTACCATATATGCGTCTCACTTTTGTCAAGACGTCATTCTCAAGGTCGCTGGTATTCTTACGGTCAAGGGCGGTACCGGTGCTATCGTTGAATACAGAGGTCCTGGGGTGGAATCCCTTTCTTGCACGGGTATGGCCACGATCTGTAACATGGGTGCGGAAATTGGTGCAACTACGTCTATGTTCCCTTTCAACAGTCGGATGACGGATTACTTGAATGCTACCAAGCGGTCGGACATTGCGAAATATGCCTCTCAATTCTCCTACAACTTGAAGGCTGATGAAGGTGCCGAATATGATCAAGTCATTGATATTGTAGGTTCCACTTTCTGCATTGTCATCAACTTTCCCTCACTATAATCACAGAATCTATCGGAACTTGAGCCCCATATCAACGGCCCTTTCACCCCCGATCTTGCTACTCCCCTTTCGCAATTCGCCTCCGAGGTCAAGAAGAACGGCTGGCCAGACGAGCTCAAAGTTGGTCTTATCGGTTCTTGCACCAACTCTTCGTATGAGGATATGTCGCGTTCTGCTTCCATCGCAAATGAAGCTGCCAGCCATGGTCTCACGACCAAGAGCAAGTTCACGATTACTCCTGGTTCGGAACAGGTCCGTGCTACGATTGAGCGCGACGGTCAGATCAAGGCTTTCGAGGATGCTGGCGGAGTTGTTCTCGCGAACGCTTGTGGACCCTGCATCGGTCAATGGGACAGGAAAGATGTTCCCAAGGGTACACCCAACTCCAGTAAGCTCGTATTTTTCTATATTGTACTTGACTGAACCTTGTGTTAGTCATAACCTCCTACAACCGAAACTTCACCGGCCGTAACGATGCTAACCCCGCTACCCATGCCTTTGTTGCATCTCCTGATATCGTCACTGCTATGGTTTTCGCTGGCTCGCTTTCCTTCAACCCTACTACTGACACACTCATCGGATCTGACGGAAAGCCCTTCAAGTTTTCTAACCCCTCCGGAAACGAGCTTCCCCCACGCGGATATGACCCAGGACAAGATACCTTCCAGCCTCCTCCTGCCGACCGTGCCAGCGTCAGCGTCGCCGTTGATCCCAAGAGTGACCGTCTCCAGCTGTTGCAACCCTTCCAACCTTGGGACGGAAAGACGCCTTCTGACCTGCCTATCTTGATCAAAGTCAAGGGTAAATGCAGTAAGTACTATATTACATTAGGCAAACACACGGTGGCTCAAACATTAAGATCAGCAACCGACCACATCAGTGCTGGAGGACCATGGCTCAAGTACCGTGGACACTTACAGAACATCTCTCGTGGGTCCATTTTGTCAATTTTCTACGAAGGAACCTAACGATGCTACTCAGAAAATTGTCTGATTGGCGCCATCAACTCGGAGAATGGCGAGGCGAACAAGGTGAAGAACCAGATCACCGGTGAATGGGATGGTGTTCCTCAAGTCGGCGCCTACTACCGAGACCACGGCATCAAATGGGTGGCTGTCGGCGACCACAATTACGGTGAAGGTTCCTCTCGTGAGCACGCTGCTCTGGAGCCCCGGTATCTTGGAGGCCTTGCCATTATCGTTCGGTCGTTTGCCCGTATCCACGAAACTAACTTGAAGAAGCAAGGCATGTTGGCTTTGACATTTGCAGACCCTGACGATTACGAGAAGGTGAAGCCGAGTGATAAGGTTGATATCCTTGGGTTGGATACCTTTGCGCCGGGGAAGAACCTGACACTCGTGTTGAAGCATGAGGATGGAGGCAAGGAGGTTGGTCTTCCACGATTTCGTTGTCATCTCGATGTTCACTGTGGCTTTATAGGAAATCCCCCTCGCACACTCCTTCAATGAGGGGCAGATCGCTTGGTTCAAGGCTGGCTCTGCTCTTAACTTGGTACGTAGACATTCAGTGTTGCAAGATGTTTCTAATTTCCTTTCTAGATGGCGGCCAAGGCTAAGGGTCTGTAGATATCTTCTTAATATTAGCACATTTTTTCATACTTGGAAAAACAAACACATTCGAAATGAACCAGACTAAGTTCCAGGGATCATACATGCACGTACGGTCCTGGATAGGGATTTGGCGTGAGTAATTCTTTGGCACTTGAAGTTTGACAAACCAGAAAAGTCGTACTGACATGGGTGAAGGGCATTGTACACGCCCACATTTGAATGTCAACATGAATCAGCAAAATTCTTTGTAAACAAGATGCCGGACCGTGCCAGAAACCCAAAAGAGAAAGATTCGCACATCTCTTTCAAAAGGCTTGCAGCCGAGGGAACTCCAGTTGAAACGGTCACACAACGCGCCATCGGTGGCATCAAAATAGCAATGCACAAACTTGAACTTACCGAAGGCATGTATGACTCTTCGTTGTTCCCGCTTCGCCGGTCACGACCTAGCAGTTACTGGAGACGAGCGTCTGGCCGCAAAGCGCAACCCTTTGCGCAAACATTTACTTAGCCTCTTGACTCCAAGATTTACCAAAGAAGCGGAGGCCGATCCAATTAGTAGTCAGGGTAGTATACCATCACCTACCAGGAAGCTGTGGCGACGCCGAAAGTATTCCTCGATATCTACTTCTGACTCTGAACACCTCATAGTTTCTCCCATTTCCCCACCGACGTCTCTACCACCCCCTCTGCCTCCTAAACCATCGAAGCCAGGAAAGAGGAAAAGCGCCTTTGTTGAAGAGGAAGAAGATGTACGATCACCAAACCTGCTCCAGGATCCCGGTCTTCCGCCAAGCTCATACGACAGAATACTAATCAACAGACCCATTGTACGAGTTCCACATAGTTCCGACGCGCCATCGCCTGTATCAGCGGAATCTGCTCGCACAGAAATACCTGTCTACCTCAGTCCCAGGACACTGTCGAAGCAGCGGGACACATCTTCAAGTGCATACTTGACAGCTAGCCAAGACAGAGTTCAGCGTGACAATGACGAGGAAGAGGTCCTGTATCCTGCCGCTATACATCGTGTCCGATCACCCTATAGCCCGAGTGACGATCGCCGCCATGGTCGTGAGATCAGTTGGATTGTCTCCCCAGGTCAGTGTGGTTCTTGTGTGGTCCATTCTTGAACATCCATGCACATCTCACCTAGTTCCAGAAATACCCATGCCAACTGACGACATAGACCGAGAGGAAGATGAATTGGACCCCCCGTCTTCAAGTGTCTCTGTATCAATTTTGCAACAGGAAGCATATGATTCATCCCTCCGCGAGTCATCAGATTCACAGAATAACGCGGTTATTGAGTCTGGACCATCGCCAGACACGGCTTCACCCTCGCCATCTTCGTTAATGGCTGCTTCCTCTACTTCCCTGACGTGCGCGAGTGATGAGTCTATATCTGTCCAGCCATCTTCATTGCGGCTGTCCGTGATTTCGCCCGTGCAAGGAGACCGTTCTTCTCTCAGTACAGATTCCTTGGACACTGATGCATCTGAACGCGGTGACGAAGATACGACCTCAATCGACACTTGGGGGAAGATCCAAAGTTTCTCCAGGTCTCATTCACGGACCAATATTGGACATCCACAGGAACCACTGTATCATAGAGACTTCGGTATCAGTCATGAAAGTGGGTCGAGTCTTGCCATCAGCAGGACGGACAGGCACGATGGAAGTACGTTAGCCTTGCGACAATCCCAAATCATGCAGCCGTCACCTGCTTCTGCTTCTGCGCCTTTGCCAACACCCACTTTCGTGCTGCCTGCTTCGGGTTTTGATCGGTATCAGAGCCCCAAGTTGTTCCCATTTCCAGGAATGAGGATACCGGAAGAGCGTCGAGCTAATGGCGGGACTGCTGGTTCGTCATCCACCCCGGATGCCATTACTCTTGGCGGCAGGGTTGAGAAAGAACAAGTCTCTATGCAGGACAAATCTTGGAGTTCATATCTTGACCTGAGTGCCGAGGGCATAATCGAACATCATATGCCTGATGCAGCTTTGCAGTACCGTTCCCGCAATTCACTTAGGCATTTCAACAGCCTTTCTGAAGGATCTAGTACATCAAAGCTACCTATGACACTGCCGGCTGTACGGAAATGGCTGAACACTGAGAAGTCAAAGCTTTCTTCCCCACCGTCTGAAAGAGCCGATCTTGCCTACAACCGGTCAGATCTCTTTAACGCCTTCACCCCCGATGTCAACCTCCCATTTTCCCAGCCGTACCAGTACGGGTCACACACTAGTGCTGGGTCTACCAGTGTCACTTACGCACCTATGCCCCCAGCACCAAATTACAAAAACGAGCCAACTGACAACTACGGCTATTCCAAGTCTTCCGAATATTTGAACCCTCTTTCTTCCTCTAGCTCTTACTCCGGGGATGATGCATCAGATGAAGTCTCATTATACAACTATGAAGAATCGTCCACCAGTAAAACGGGGCATACTCTTTTTGGTGAACCATCCCCGATCCTCCCAACTGCTTCTGTGTCTCTTCAGAAAGTTTCGTCCGGAATGGGGGTCTCTGTCTCGTTGGCAGATGCCTTGAAAGACGAGGTGAGATTCTATTCATATATTCCATATATTAGTTACCCATAGGAATAGGCTGTCGTAAACGCGCTTCTAGACGCGTGCAGACGGGGACCAGGACCCTGGCATATTCTCGATGTTACCACAGACAAAATAGTCAAACAGGTCGTGACGGCGCTTTCTAAATCAGATATATACGACCAGTTAGCGGATCTAACGGTTAAGCAAGCACAGTCCTCCTTGGACTTTCTTCAGGACGTGGGAACTATTTCCTCTAAAAACTTTTATTAACAACTCAGCATCGGCTAGCTTCTAGACATACCGGGTCTTCCATTGTCATACAAATGCACATTTTTCAAGACTTCTCTCAAATTATCGCGCATGTATGACTGCGTACCTCGGTGTCTCATGCTCAGAGGCTTCAAAAAGACGGGTGATTATCCGTTTGCTCGAGGTCATTTTGGTGACTTGTGGAGAGGTGAGGTCGGAGGAACGGAAGTTGCTGTCAAACGAGCAAGAGTATTCACAAGCGATAATAATATCCAGAAAGTCCTGCGGGTATGTTGCTTCATTATCTCATGAATCAAAAATTCATCATAACTTTTTTCTATAGAGAATAAGACGAGAAGCTATTATCTGGGGGCAGTGCGATCACCCTAATGTCCTACCTTTCTACGGCATTTACCGCGATTCTGCACCTTCTACCTACTGTCTCGTGTCGCCATTCATAGTCAATGGACCACTTCGCCAATATCTGAGAAATACTGATAATCCTAATCGGCACAGACTCGTAAGAATTGTGCTATTCGCTGCTTCTTTGATATCTAATAAACAGTAGGCTCTGGACATTACGCGTGGCATGGGTTACCTACATAAACTATCCATCGTTCATGGCGACCTTAAAGGGGTGCGTCCCAGAGCATTTTCCCCAGATATTCATCGGACTCAACCAAGATAAGGATAACATCCTGGTTACCGATGACCATATAGCGGTTATTGCGGATTTCGGTATATCTTTCGTGACGGGTGTTACGACCATCGGAACTTCGTCATCATCGCGGAAGGGTGGCACCGTAAAATGGCAAGCTCCAGAGGTTCTCAACGCCAGTCCCAACAGCTTTTCAGCTGATGTATATTCATTGGCATGTGTGTACTTTGAGGTATGTTTCTTTCCGAGAACTATACCATTAATAGATCTCTGATCCCCTATAAGGTATTCGACGGTTCAATACCTTGGACCGACCTAAATGATGGAACCGTTATCATAAATGTCAGCGTCCACAAGAAGCATCCTCCACGCCCGAGATACCTGGCGACGACTAAATTTGCTGATTTATGGTGGGAACTTATGGTACAATGTTGGGCTTATAAACCTTTAGATCGACCAACTCTCCAACGTCTCGCGGAGTCTCTTGACGCGACAGACGATACCCTACCTCCGACGACGAAATGGGACAAGTCTGTCCTGACGCGACTTCGTGATCCTCTGTTCCAAGGCAAATTAATTATACCTTCTGGCTTACCGCCATTCTTGAATATTGAGGGTGTTTCCTCCTTATCTGATCCAGGTCCACTCGGCGTTGCCGGATCGGAGTAGGACCGGCCCCACATCTTTGCAGTTTCGAAGGAGAATGCGTATTATATAGCCCATGTATCTGTCCGACCAGATATCTACCTATATGACCCTTAGCCTTCGTTACGTAGACTAGTCATCTTCCCTGTCAGCTCTGCACTGCTATCTTGCTCTTGCTCTGTTCCTCTCTACTGTATATCCAAACATTACGGTTCAAGTGTATCACGCCTCACCTCATTAATATAGCACACTCAACATCAATGAATTTAACTTGAAGGGCTTTAATTTTACCGTTTGTCTTCCTCCACTGAATAACCAAACCGCAATACAACCTAACCCATTAAACCGTAAAGACTTAGATAGCGCTCAAGTTTCGATCCGAGAATGATGAGGATTGGTTCGAGTCTAGATTGTCGTTTGACATCGTACCATTAGCCTTCTTGGCGCCCATGCATAGAGCACATTCGGATGGTTCATCACTTATCCCTCAACGCATGTACAACGCAAAGCTCCCAAAAAGAGCAGTACGATGGATTCATTGCCAGTAAATCATTTGAACGAGTCCAAAGAAAAGTCTCAGCCTCAAAGAACAGAGCAGCGGAACGTACGCCATCTTGGCCATTCGCTTCATAAATGGAACTGCATGGTGAATACTTATGGACCAGTGCATCCTCTGCCCTGCAGGATTCTGAGTATCGGAATCACCTCGTTGGTATATGTTCCATCAGTTAGATATCGCCTGCCAGAGTCCAAGAAAGTTATTTTTTAATTTAAATCAGTATACATTTATTACATTCGTCCTTAACTTCATGCTACAGTCTTTGACACAATCTCTAGCGCTGCTTGGAAATCAGCAATGATATCTGAAATAGCTTCGATGCCGACAGAAACCTGGATCGAAGGTAAGGAGAAGAATGAGCGTAATTGAGCGTAAACTTACCCGAATCAGATCGGGAGTAACACCAGAATCTTTCTGCTCCTCCTCGTTCAACTGAGCATGCGTCGTCGTAGCAGGATGGATAACCAGTGTTTTAGCATCACCTGTCACCAATATGGTAAGAATCCAACGCTGGCAACATGCTTCGTTACCACTTACCAACGTTAGCCAATTGACTAGCCAGCTTAAGGTTGTCAACGAGCGTGCTTCCTGCAATGGCTCCTCCCTTAACCCCAAAGCTCAGCATTCCACCAAAGGTGTTCGGCCGAAGAAGCTGCTTAGCCAAGGTATGCGATTCGTGCGACTCGAGACCGAGATACGACACCCATGTAACCTGTGGCTGCTTCTCCAACCACTTGGCCAACGTAAAAGCGTTTTCGCTGTGGCGCTGCCCACGAAGACTTAATGTCTCCAAACCTTGCAAGAAAAGGAATGCGCCGAAGGGATTCAAGGCTGGGCCTATGTCTCGCAACAGCTTAAAGAGACGTGAATTAGAATAATATTAAAAGGTCATGTCGACAATCAACTCACTTCTGTTCGGACTTTGACGGCGAAAGAGACCGGACCGAAAGTGTCCCAGAACACGAGACCGTGGTATCCCTCAGACGGGGAAGTGAACCCAGGGAATTTCCCAGACTTCTTCCAATCGAATTTGCCTGTTGGGTGTGTGAGAAAGAGCCGTAATATGTCGACAAAAACAATGAAACGAACCGGCGTCGACGATGATACCTCCGATAGTCGTTCCATGACCACCGATCCATTTCGTAGCACTATGGACAGTAATGTCGGCACCGAAATCGAGGGGTCGCACTAAATATCCACCCATACCAAAAGTGTTGTCCACAATCAACGGAATGCCGTGGTCGTGGGCAACCTGGGCGAGGGCAGGGATATCGAGGACATTGTATTTAGGGTTGGTGATGCTCTCGATGTAAAGTGCTTTAGTATTGTCGTCAATTGCGGCGGCGAAGGATTTTGGGTCGTTGTCTGTGACGAACTTG
The DNA here is from genome assembly GCF_019112545.1 of Guyanagaster necrorhizus. Classification (NCBI taxonomy): domain Eukaryota; kingdom Fungi; phylum Basidiomycota; class Agaricomycetes; order Agaricales; family Physalacriaceae; genus Guyanagaster; species Guyanagaster necrorhizus. Next base: position 244,482 of record NW_025064933.1, read on the forward strand.
ACACCGATACCGAACTTCTTGAAGGTCACTGTAAAAGCACGGTAAGTGATAGTTACAACTGTCTGATTTCCTTCTTACCCTTGAATTGGTTGTACGTCTGTTCAAAGTTTAAGCAATTGATCCGGTAAACTGGCGAGCGGACTTACTCCACCATAGAGATAAGAACTGGAGACAATATTGTCTCCGGCATTAGCGATGGCGGAGATGGCTAGGAATTGGGCGGATTGACCAGAAGCGGTCGCGACGGCAGCAATACCACCTTCGAGGGCAGCTATACGTTCTTCGAAAACGGACTGTGTCGAACTTGAGATATGTAACAGAGAAGAAGATGTCCGATATCACTCACAACGGTGGGGTTACCGATCCGAGAGTAGATGTTCCCGGTAGCCCTGCAAGCCCGCGTCTTTCATCACTATGCGGCAATCATCTGCAATCATTCAAAATCCATACCTCAAGCCGAAGAGGTCAGCTCCATGCTAGATGGCAGTAAGGAAGGCGATCGTCATCGATAAAGTGCAACGTACAGCAGAGTTGTTGAACACAAAACTCGTGGACGCGTAAATTGGTACAGCTCTCGCGTTGGTCGCGGTGTCAGGCCTCTGTCCGCCGTGCAGCTGGATGGTGTCGAATTCGGGCTCCCTGTTGGAAAAAAGCATCTCAGACATCGTCCCACGACACCAAGAAAACAGGAGAGTTACTTGTAGAATGGGTTGGACATCGTTGAATTGAGAGGCTAGGGATATCGATAATAATCGGGAGCTAGATCGCTTTTAAAGGCGACTGCCGTTATGATGGCGTGCTTCATGGAATAACATGTCCAGAACAGTTGTTCTTGAAATGCACCTGTATGGCGTCATCGTACGCTAAGTTGACCTAAGATTTCGGAGATGTGGGGAATCAATTAAACTCAGACATGGCTCTCCCCGCTGCCAAGGGATTAGACAGGAGATAGTAAACTGCAGACCGGGAAAGGAGGGATCGGGGCAATTGGTCGTAAGCTTAGCAAACATGGATCTTCAAGATTCAATAACAACAAGGAAAGCCGAGGAGGAGAACAATGCTCCTGTCTAACAACCATCGACTAGTCTCAGCCAGGTTTTCGATTTGCGTAACACGAATCGGTTTGAGCGGCTCTAAGGAGCTCTAAGCCATTTTCTGATTAGATCTATTTTTTAGTACCACACGGCACGTCCTGCCAATTAAACTTAGCTTTATTATATAAAAGCACTTACAAAAAAAATATGAACATCTCACTGTTCTGAGGCTTTTCGGGACAGAAAACATGTTTATGAAGGTGGGTACTGTGTAAATACATGTTTTCTACAATAAATTATGCACATTTCCTGTCAGAAACTATGAAATGTCTATATTTATCGCCGAGTACTGAACAGACCGAGTTGCTTTGCTCAAATCGAAAACCTGCCTGAGACAGCTTGGCAACCGTAATCGACTGTGCTGGAATGCGCGATACATACTACAACAGCAATAACGGTAAACATCATAGAGGCCGGCATCGCCTCGTCGTGCATAATTCTTCATTTTTTTATGTAATCATCATTCATATCACCTTGGCTTGACCAAAAGACACGACTGAGCAATAGACAGCACCGGCACCACGGACGCAATTTCACCCAGTCCCACCCACTGCAGTTCTATGCGGATCTCGACAAGTAGTCCAGATCCAAACAGTACTGCCAGAACATTGTGCAACAGCGCCCAGGCGAGGCTCAGCAGAATACGCCTCCATGTCATGCGCGACACCATGATAGTCTGGACAAGTCCTTTGAGGCCACCGGAAAGTATAACGACATCTACTGAATTAATAGCTATAGCTGTGCCCGACACCAGGGACACACCGATATCTGCTTGGGCGAGAGCTGCAGTATCATTACTTCCGTCCCCCACGAAGACCACGAAGTTCTTTTGTTGTGACCATTCCTGCGCACGGTTATTGCCATTATCATGCCCGGACTCTTACGTCGCCTGGGGCACACGATGCGCTCCACGAAGTTATACGCACAATATCACGTTTGTCTTCAGGTAAGCAATTCCCCCTCGCCTGGACACCTTTGACTCCTAGCTGACGACATACTCCGTCGACGGCTTTCTGATGGTCGCCACTGAGCATGGATACTGAGATCCCTCGCGCCACCAGAGATGACACAACCTCGGTGCTCTCAGGACGAATATCATCCTCCAGTCCGAAGGCGGCGAGGAAGACACGGTCAACCGTGATAGCGAAGACGCTCTTTCCGGCGTCTAGCATGGTGGCTACTCAATCAACCTCTTGCACAGCGCACCAGCCAACGCTTCCTCCACGAACGATAGAACCATTCCAATTGGCTTGAATGCCTTTCCCCACAATAGTCTCTACGTCATCAAGCTCCTCCACTAAAGCACTTTGCGCAGGCAAGTATCTGGCCACAGCAGCTGAAACAGGATGTTCTGATCCCGTAACCAGAGCCTTGATCGGCCCTTCAGCAACCCCTGTAATCCATATGTCATTATCTTCGTTGAAAACTGCTTCGACTATTCTCATCTTCCCTGTCGTCAAGGTCCTCCTTTTAACCTGTAGATACTGGTTCCTCTGACTTGTGGGTTATTTCGAATGCTTGCACATCTGGAAGTTATGTGACAGATGTCTCGCTATACCCTCAAACGGGCTTTTCATCGACAGGTCTTGAAGCCCAGCTGTTTTATGGCGACTCACGGACAGGAACCTATGCCTTTGACCCCATAGGACAAGATACAGTCTCACCGGCGGGATTGCGTCTCGATGACCAATATTTTGCCTTGATAAATGATACAGGTGCAGCAGGGATTTTCGGTCTTGGTTTCCCCTTCAACTCCGTCTCTGCCCTACGTTTCTTCCGTTCCTAACTGTTTCTATACAGTTTCATCTGGTCAGACGTGTTCTTCTACGAGCACACATCGCTTTTCCAACGTCAAGTAGAAGTCGCCAACAATGCCAAGGAAACTTTAGAACACGCTCTCTTCCGGGCCTCAACGTCATGCTTCCTGCGTTTTCTGCCCTCACGAGCCATATTGGGCCTCAGCATCAGCAATTGGATCATTCTAATTCGTACACTCCATGGGCCCATTCGTTGCTCGGCTCATAGCTATGGCAGACTTGAACGCCCCGATGTTCACTGTGACCTTGCAACGGAACACAATATCTCGAGGAGGTAACGTTGGACAGCTAAGCATCGGAGAGCTCCCCGCTGGTATCAAGAATGAGTCTCACTTAGGTTCCCATTCGCTCATATTCCAGCGAAGAACGTGGTCTGGCCAGGCCAACAGGTGCTCCGAATAAGGTATGTCGAACCTAGACTTAGCTTTCATGATCGCCACCCACACACCCACGCATAGAAATACCCCATTACCTGGGAACTCTTCATTGATGCACTGACGCACTTGAATTGAATAACTCCTCTCTCGCTTCTTCGGATATCACGGTCTCTGGTCTTGTTGATACCGTAAGTGTATTGGAACGTTAACCTTTCAGCATATTCACTGATATATGTTCTGATTCATGATAATGAAAAACACAAGTTGTATTATTCGTATCTTATATGCAGCTGATTCAATGTCCAAAACGCAATAGCAGCGTCTAGATAGTAGCAAACATACAAACTTAACTT
>NW_025064934.1:0-10769 GCF_019112545.1 Guyanagaster necrorhizus
TTGTCACATAAAGTCACATGTCACATCACATGCTATTTTGGTTCTGCATAAATCTATAAACACATACAGTTTTGGTGTCTCCTGACTATATGTATTGTGAGATAGTCAACTGTATATCACTCTTTTTAATTTTATTCAGTAAGGTCTTCTTTTTCAACTGAAAGACTTTTGCCACAATATTTGGTTGATCCTCCACTTTTTGATCTGGTTCATCTGTGCACTTCAAAACCTCTACAATTTCTGGCCACTGTGGATTGGCTGTCATTGTAAAAAAGATATCTGACTTTTGTAAAGCTCTGCAAATTGCTATAGAGTCTTGATACAGCTGATACATTGCACAGAAACTTTCAGTATATGATGATGATAAGATAAAATGCTGGTCAGTGTTTTCAAATCCATTTTCATTCATAACTGCATCAACTATTCTCTTATATAGATCTGCACAAATAGTTTTCTGGCTTTTCTGAACTCAGTTGAGATCATTTTATTTAATTGATGCTGATGCATCTATAACACACTGCTGTATCAGTCTCTCCCCTCTGAACAATGATATATTTGGTTTAATTGCTGGACAATCATGTAGGCAGTAAGCATAATATATATGCTGAGTAAGCCTTTTATATTCTGTATGAGAATGTTTTCCAGTATCTTCCAGAAGCATATTTGGATTCCAACCCAATTCTCTATAGGGAAAAAGAAGAATGTAATAAAGAGATTGATAACTTGGATGAAGTTGGCTAATATATTGAAGAGAATGATTATGTATATGTAAAACAATATCTCAATCATTTTTAATAATCTCAGATCTATCTTCAAAAATAATAGCAGCTAACTCATCTACTGTTGGAAGATTATATCATCATCCATCAGTACTATTGCCAACATGCAATTGTACTTCAATATTTGGATATTTTTCATAGGGCTTGTCTTTTATAATAAGATATGCATAGTGATATAAAGCAACATATAGATTTACATCATGCAGTAAATTCTGTAGTTGAGACATGATTTCAGACTTTAGATTGGGATTGTGATGATTGCACATACTTAATGCTTCTGCTAAATCAGCTGTGTATAAGATAATTCCTCTCCTTTCTTTGCCAGCAGAGATCCTATATGATGATGAAGCTCTTCAGATACATGAAAGCAATATGGTCCAGAAGAATTGGTGATTGTCTTATCAACTATTGCAGCCAAAGATATAAATGCCAATTGAGCAAGAGCAGGAAGAAGATGTGGTAATTTGATTTGTTCTTGTAGACAACATATCTCAAATTGTGGATTAACTCTTGACTTATGCTTAAGTCATTCATTATACCAATGTAATCCTCTATAATATTCACAAACTCTATTTCTACTTTTAATATTATATTGAGAGTGCACCTCAGCATATAGACATCTTGCCAGAGGAAGTGGTATAGAAACAGCATGTGACAGTTAATGCTGATGTAGTAATGATAAAAGTGGCTATAGAGATAGTGACTCTCTGGTGAGTGATAGTGATTGCTGTTGATGCTCAATAGAAGTTATTTGGTTAATATTTTGTAGTGGTTCAGTATGTAGAGAATGAATTTCAATAGTTCTTTCTTGCTTATGTCCTTGAGTACCACATGAAACAGAAGTATTATCAAGCACAGATGACTGTCACTTAGGAGCAGCATCACATAATTGTCTATAACATTTATCTTTGGCAGAAAAAAATGGAAAGAGCTGATACTACAGGCATGTTTATGTGGATAGTCTAACTGAGATGAAATATGAGTCTCAGATAGTATATTAAAATGTAGAAGTTCAATATTAGGATCAGAACCTGGATATGATTCTGCTCTGGTGTAATTGAAGCTGAAAAATCAAAATAATCATTCTTTCTAGTAGAAGTAGATGGACACCTATAAAAAGAAAGTGGTGAGCATTGATTTAAAAAAAACAGAAATGGTACACACATCACAGAGTATGGAGAGGTGTAATGAGTAGCAACACTGTGCAAGAAAAAGACAGAGACACCTGTAGAGAAAATTAAAAATTAGAAACAAAGAGCTTCAATCAAAGATTTATAGACAGTACTGTGAGAGATCCTAAAAATTCTTATTATATGTAAAAAGGGCTGTAATTCTTGCCTGAGCTGATGCACTGTGAGGGGGGAGTGGATCAGAGCAGAGGGTAAGAAGGAAAAGGTGTTTGAAGGTGAAGTTCAAACTCAGCTGGAATTTGCCGGTTTATGTCAATGGCCGAAGATTCAGAGTCCGCTATCTTATGTCATCATTGTCGACCTCTATTATTATATAAATATATAGATAGATTATTATATAGATATCATCGACAATGTACAGCCTTCCTGACAGGTTCGAATATAGCCAGTCGTTCAGTGAAGATGCTGTTCCGGCGCCCACCAGGCGTCTCGTCAGTCAAAAAACGCGTGATCCTTGGGTATAATCTGTCCATACAACCCACCATGGTCCACTGGTACGCGCGTAGACCACGCCCTGCTGTACACCATTGTCAGAGAAGAATCGGGATTCAAATTTCGAGGGTTTAACAAAAGTGTAAAATGTGCTAGGCTACTGACTGTAATGCTCTCCTTATAGAATGTACGGTCATCAGACGGACGTCGATGTCACGCTCCTTCTTTGAATGCTTTTACTCTATACGGCTGTCGACATCGCTAACATGTGGTCCCGTCGCGTCAATCTCAACCGGATTAGTAATCCAGGTATCATCAAGCCACTCACCAAGGCGGTAGCTGTGATCAAGATCCGACATCGGTTACCGCAAAGGACGAAACCTCTGGAGATTTACGTCGAAGTTGTCGAAAAAAGAAATTCGTTACCCATCCCTTTAACCGGAATTTTCTTGAACGGTAACAACATTTAGATTTTCTTAGCCTTCTGATCACTTCGAGTAGCTTTTGGACGCAATTCCGACCAGCCCGGTGACAGACTGCACTCTGCTTCTCGCGCACCATCACCATTGATGATCTCACCTGGAAGGTCCGGTCGCAGTAGTGACTGCCGAATGACCTAGGTGCCTTTAGTCTGAGGACCATATGACGATTAAAATTGTGATAGCCATGTGCTTCAGAAGATGAGGTGCGGAGGCAAATGTTCGAGTACGTCCTCTTTAGCGTGCGTTTACTTGTCGTTCATGTTCTGTATCCTTCCATGAGAGCAACACACAGCAGTGGGTCGATGCAGTATGTTGACGATGGCCTTGAAAAAATCGGCTACTCATATAGCAACCAGTCACTGTTTCATGACCGTTTTGCCACGCTCAGTAATCCATATGGAAGGCGCCACTCGTGTTCACGATGTACGTTTTCACAAGCTATTCAAAGCTTATTTAAACGTCGCTATAATGGTCCCCAATAGCAATGCCTTCATTCGCTATGCTCATTGCATGGCTCTTTCCTATCGTTTTACCATGTGTCCTCGCATTATCGTCCCTACGTCGTGCTCCTTCCGGAAACAACACGGTCATCATCCAGATGTTCGAATGGACTTGGGACAGCGTAGCTTCCGAATGCACTGATTTCATCGGACCCGCTGGCTATGGTTTCGTTCAAGGCAAGTTCCGCACGTCTCTCGTCTTGCGGTTTCGCTCTAAGATCGAATGGCAGTCAGTCCACCCCAGGAACATATTACCGGAACCCAGTGGTGGACGGACTACCAGCCAGTGACGTACACTTTAATATCAAAGCGTGGTGACAGGGAAGAATTCGCAAAGTTTGATGTTTCAACGCTCTTCAATTTTATTGGTTATTGAGATACCGGACAGCATGATAACGACGTGTCATGACGCCGGTGTTAGGGTAATCGCTGGTATGCTTGTTCTATTCTATTATTCCAATATTATCGTCACTGGTTGCTCTGCAGACACCATCTTCAATCATATGACCGGCTTAGACTCAGGAGTAGGCGTTGCGGGAGATACCTTCACACACTATGTTCGTTGATATGGCTCTTATTTTGTCTGGGCCATTACTCTAAACCCTCTCGACAGGTATACCCAGGAATTTATGAGTACCAGGTAGGTCCCCCGAGCTTATCCTGCTTCTTTTACCCATTCTCATCCGACAGGATTTCCATCATTGTAATCTCACCAGCACTGGCGATATTGAAGACTACTCCAGTCGGGCACAAGTACAAACTTGCCAATTGGACGGCCTCGCGGAGTACATTCCACATAAAATTTTGTCTTCGCCAAGCAAGTTAATCTTTTTCCAGCCTTGCGACTGAAACGGAATATGTCCGCGCGCGTCTCGCCGAATATGCGAACGATCTCCTTTCTCTGGGAGTTGACGGACTGCGTTTAGATGCCGCGAAACGTAGGTTCTTTCTTCACTTAGTTACGGAAAGGAGACCAAAGTAAACCCACCCAGACATTGCTGCGACCGATATCGCGAACATCACAAGCCGCTTTTCGTCGGCGCCGTACATTACTCAGGAAGTCATCTGGGGAGCTGGTGAGGCTGTCCAGCCGTCGGAATACGTCGGGATTGGCGATGTCCAAGAGTACGAGTTAACAGAAATAATTCTTTCAAAGTCGGCCTTGAAATTTCTATAGATTCCGCTATACCAGTGCTCTACAGAGTTCTTTTGGGGGTGGCAGCATTTCCGGACTAGAGAACCTGGATGACCAAGGTCAGTACTCTCGTCCCAAACACAGTTCGTGATATCCAATGATGAAATAGGATGGATATCTGGGTCGCAGGCCAACGTATTCGTAGCTGATCACGATACTGAAAGGGTACGCCATAAAGCAATCGTTCATGATGACTGACCTGATGATGTTTCTCTCAGAACGGTAATTCTCTCAATGTCAACTCTTCTAACAACGCCTACGTGGTTTGTATCTCCTCTGCCTTCAACCAGCTCGTGGAGCTGATTCTCATCTCAGATTGCTACGATATTCTCGCTTGCTCACCCCTACGGAACGCCCACTATTCTTTCCAGTTACGAATTTTCGTCATATGATGATGGTGCCCCCAACGGTGGTATGTTAGGCTTTCTATCTCTACGGGAACTTCCTACCAAACCTTTGCCAGGTGTAGGCACATGCTCGGGTACGGGAGGAGCGAACGGATGGTATTGCCAGCATCGATGGGTCGCGTTCACCGGCATGGTCGGTTTCCGTAACAACGTAGGCTCTGCCGCGCTGACAGACTGGGTGTCACCCCAATCCTCGCAAATCGCTTTTGGACGAGGTGTGACTTTCTATATTCTCCCCCCTCATATTGTGGTCGATCCACTGATATCTATCCAAGAGTCCGCTGGTTTCGTGGCTATCAATGACGCATCCTCTAGTTGGACCACAAGCTTTACGAGCTCGTTAGCAGACGGCTCGTATTGCGATGTCATCAGTGGAACAAGCTCCGATGGTACCTGTACCGGCTTTGGGTGTGTTCGTCCTCCCATAGAAGACTTTTCATTGCCTCTGATATCTCCTATTCAACAAGGTTCACCGTATCCGGCGGCTCGTTTACCGCAACAGTTCCGGCTTACGGTGCAATAGCCATCCATACAGGCGCGAAAGGTAACGCGAGTTGTCTGCCATGCGAAGCCTGGCTCAAATGCTGTTTCTAGGTACGGGTACCTCCCCCGATCCTGTCGCAGTGACTTTTGCCGAAACTGCTACTACGACCTGGGGCGAGGTGAGCCTTTGCTCGTCAAGACTGTTTTTTTTTTTTCACTTACTTCCACTTGTCTAGAATATCTTCCTGGTGGGTAGTATATCACAACTGGGAGACTGGGCGCCTGCTTCCTCTGTAAGCATTTACTTATTCATTTGTTTGTCAAGTCCGTCATATAACTGTTTTCTTTACAAGATTGCTCTTTCGGCAAGCGATTATCCTGTATGGGAGGTCACTGTTAGCATCCCTGCGGGTACGACCTTCCAATATAAATTTATAAGGATAGAAACGGACGGCTCTGTGAGTCCTAGGACCTGCTTAGGACCATCAGACACTGACACTGACAAACCTTGTAACTCAGGTGGTATGGGAATCTGACCCGAATCGCGAAGCTACGGTTGTGACTTCGGGTACTACTCAGACTTTGACGTCGACATGGCGTTAATATGCATTGCTTTTTCGTCTGTTACATACGGAAAGGAGTTGCGTACTGATGTAATAATAACGTTGCCTTAGCCTGACGAACTATTTCAAACCCGGTAACGACTTTGGGCCAAGAAGAGCACATGTAAAGATGATGATTCACCTGGAATTGGGGTTGGACTTGGTGCACTCACGACTCGTTCCATGTGTACTCTTGAGTCTAGAGTAATATTTTTGCATCCGTGTTTCGCGTCCTGCGCTGAAAACGCGCCGTCCGCATCCAACAACGCGAGCTTATCGTTGTCATTCCTTCCTTGGCTCATTCCCTTGCTAGCGGAACTCTGACTAGCCTTCAACCGATGACTCCTTCCGTATGAAGTGGCAAATACGATATATGATGTTCATCTCTATTCAGACCGAATCTGGTGCTCACCTGCCTTTTCTAGCACGTCGGCCAGGAGATATAAAGATGTATTGGCCATGCTGCGTAAAGCCTGCATCTGTCTGCTATGTTAGTTGCCGATATATAATTCCCGCCGACGCATTGGTCTATTACTGGCCGAGTTGTGACCGGTTTGTCGCGAAAGATCGAATCAAGTGCAATATGACCGCGCCAACGCCTTGGTGTGTCGGGTGTTCATTTGGTCCGTAAAAGGCCTGGATGTTAAGAGAGGCTGGCGCCGCAATTCAGATTGCATTTCTGTTCGTTCGTTCGGATAAACTGAGGGCAGGTCTATCTTTTGAAAGTGGGAGCTGGCAAATCCATGTTCATGTGCCTATTGATTGTTTGCATTAAGGATCTTTCATTCTTGTCAAAAGATGATCAGATGGAGACAACTTGCCTTTTGCTTTGTTCATACAATGCTCATCTAACAATGCAGATATGTCAATATCACTGCTTTTACTGTGCTCTGAACTCGGAAAATACATCCTGCTACTTGGACCTTGAGGACAATAAAAATGTTCAGGTCTTCTATGGTCCCTGTTGCAGGATGACACAAGTACCTGATGTCAACCTTATATAAGCATAGACAGTTTTGTCCTGAGTTGATGGTCAACTGCCTTTAAGCAATTGACCATCATACTCAGCCTGGCCATTATTCACTGCATGAAAATAACCTGCCTGCAACAGGTTATGGGCCCCACATTTTAAGGCCTATTTCGAGTTTTTTTTCATCTTCACATCTTGCTTGTGCCCTGCTATCTCTCCATCAGTCACTTCACTACTGAAACAATATCACCACATACATCATGCCATCCTTCAACACAATCAAAAAGGGCTTCAATAATCTAAATGCCTCCAATTATGGTGAGTGGGAAGAAAACATGTCAGCCTTACTCAAAACTCACTGCAAGTACCTTATTACCATTTGCTGTGACCCTGAACCAGAGTTTGCAGACCCTGAGAAGCCAACATATCAGGAGAAGAAGGACTGGAAGGACTGGAAGGAGACTCAGGTATTGGCCACTGGCATGATCTACCTCTGCCTTGATGAATCCCAGAAGGCTCATGTCAAGAGCTCCCTTGACAATCCAAAGAGGATGTGGGACACATTAAAGGCACACCATCAGCAAAGAAAACCAGCAACTTGATTTGTAGCCTACAACAGCTTCTTCAATCTCAAGAAGGAGACAGAAGAGTCACTTCCAGACCTTGCCAGTCAGGGCACTCAAATCATGAGTCATATCCATGCTCTGCACCCTGCTCATTTTGGTCTCCAGCAGTTAAAAGAAGAGCTTCTTGTTATGGCCCTGATTTGCACACTCTCAGCCTGAATTTGGAAACTTCATCATATCACTATTTCTTCTCTCCAATAAGCTCACTCTTGAAGGACTCTGCACTGCATTTCACAATGAAGAAAACAATCAGAAGCTGCATGCCAGTGATCCAGCAGTCTCTGTTGCTCTTAAAGCCACACCTTTCCATTCAGCCATGAATCCAGCTACCAATGCCACTGCAAAATGTGGATGGTGCCTTCATGAGAATCATGCAGAGGAAGAGTGTATAACCAAGAAGCTCTCACTTAAACAGGACTGTGAACATGCCACTGACCATACTGCTGGGAAGCATCATCACAAGGGGACTGAAAAGAAGGATTCAGAAGCTGCTAACTCTGCTGAGACAAAGAAGGAGACTGCTAGCCAAGCAAGTACTGATTTATCATCATCTGCCATGTCTCATTGGAATACTGATACAGGTGCTTCTCATCATATGACCCCTCACCAACAATGGTTCTGACTCTATGCTCCACATGTCATTCCCATTCATCTTGCAGACAATTCATCTTGACACACTACATGTGTTAAGCCCAAACTCCATGTGACTATCAACATGTGATAAACAGTTCAGAACCTCACACTTTGGGTTAGACTGTCTGAGTTCACTGATGTGTCAATAGAGGTGTGTGGTCAAGGTGTTTGCAAGTCGCTCAAGATAGAATAGTAGAGAATAAACTTTAGCTTGAAGCTGGGGTATTACAGCAAGAGCTACACTACTTAAATACTGTTCTGTTATCAGGCTATTAATAAATGTTCACAAAAGATATTGTCTGTTGTAGAGCTGTTACCCCTGCTGTTGCCAGGCTCTCTACAAAAGCTGTTGTCTTGCTGTTGTGCTGTTGTTGTTGCACTGCAATTGGGAGACAAAAGAAGCAGTATCTCTCCCTGCACAGTGCACAGCCATGATAAAACAATGACTGACTGGGTTGCTGAGCTAAGCATTCCCACAGTCCTAAGTGCTGGCTTAAGCACTCTGACTAAGCAAAGATAGGGGTCATTTCCAAAAGAAAAAGAAAGAAAAATAGGAAAAATAGTAACATTACCCCCTTCTTAAGACCATCATCCTGATGGTTAAGTTAGGATAAGTTGTCCTGGCCAGGCACAATGTCAGCATCTCCATCCTTGCTTGGAGATTGCTCTTCATTGTATGTCCTCTGCTTGATGTTCTGCAGATGGCAGATGGCTTGGTTCTGTTGTCACACTATTTCTGGCTTGTCCATCACAGGGTCAGCCTCTCCATTCTCCCTAACATGTCCTCTGCTGCTCCCAGGTGGCCAATCTGCTGGACCCATCATAGGATGTGATTGCAGATTCATGAAGACATTGACTGCAAGTGGATGTATTTGTTCAGGGATAATGCTGAACATGACCCTCTCTGTGTCCACCTTGTTGATTTTGTGTTTGTAGTCTTGAATTGCCTCTTCCACATTCATATATTTTTTGTTAACCTATTGGTTAGATTCCAGTCCATAACCTTTCCAGCTGACTAGGTAGTCAACGGTTGTTTTCATGCCTCTGCCTCATGCTTTAACCTTTCAGGTTTTATAGTTTAGTACCTTGTCAATTTTGTAGTGTTCTTCATCATTGATGAGGTCTGGCAGAGGTGGTGGTGGTCATTCCTGGTTTGGAAAGACAGGAGCAATGTATGGTGTTAACAATGTTTCATTAAAAACATTATGAACTTTCCAAGTTGCAAGTAGTTGCAACTTGTATGTGGAGTTGCTGATTTTGGCAATGACTTTGAATGGTCCTGTCCATTTGTCTGTGAGCTTCTGCTTCAGTCTTGGTAGATGAAGATTTGTTGTATCCAACCAAACTTTGTCATTGGTTGAATATTGATGCGATGGGTGTCAGTGTTTGTCATATTGCTTCTTCATTGCTGAAGCAGCCTTTTTGAGGGCTGTCTTGGTTTTCTTGTGGATTTTTGCCATTGTTGTTGCAAAGTTCATTGATGCCAGCATTGTCATGTGAGCTCCCCCTGTTTGTGCAACTGGTGGGTTCCATCCATAGTTCACAAAGAACAGTGTTTTGCCCATTGCTGAGTGAATTCTGTTATTATGTTGGAAGGTGGCTAGTGCTAGCCATTCAGTCCAATTGTCCTGTTGATAGTTGATGAAGAGTCTAAGGTATTTTTCAATTTCTTGGTTGGCCTGTTCCATTTGGCCATCTGTCTGTGGATGATATGCTGTTGAGGCATTTCATTTGATGTTGAGGAGCTGGTATAAGTTGTCCAAAAATTTGGACATGAATTGTGGTCCTCTGTCTGAAATCACTACTTGAGACATTCCATATTTTGCATATACCTCATCTTGTAGGATTTTAGCCCATCCTTCAGATGTCAGTTCTGTTGAACAAGCAATCAGAATGATGGCTTTTGAGGAGTGATTGACTATGATGATGATTGCATCATAGCTATCGCTTTTGGTGATATGCAGGCTACATGTCCAGCTCTATAATTTGCAAATTCTGCATAACACACTAGAATATGCTAGTAACTGAGAATCATTAGCCAGTAAAGGACTATGGCTGAGGCCCCGAGCTGATAGTCATGCTGGTCACCAATACTAAGTCCAAATTGGACTTTGTAAAATAACATGGCCTAAGGATAAAAATCCTAAGTCATGTTTGAACTTAGAAAAGTTCAGCACCACACCTTGGAAAATACTAAGTCCAAGTTGGACTTAGAAATGGTACCTCAAATGGGGCCAATTCTATATGCCACTAAGACAAGTATATTCTAAGACAGCTAGAGGTATAATACCATAGCCAGTTGTAGAGTATTGAGTAGAGATAGCATCATCCAGGAGCAGTAAGAAGTGAGACCCAATGATCTGTGGCTAGCACTGTGAGTTTTGACTCAAATGCCTAAGTCCAAATTTTCTAGGTATCAGGTGACCTAAGGGACTTAGAATTGAGAGGAATAGAGTGGATAGGACCGGTT